>NC_056733.1:1762380981-1762573481 GCF_019279795.1 Protopterus annectens | reverse complement strand
ACATCACACATTTTATGAGGAATACACCAAAAAGGGACATTCTGCGAAAATCATGACAGTTGAGAGGTGTGTACCAAGCATAAAAACTGTGATAAACATGCGTGCTTCACGTTACGTTGCAGCGAGTTAGACATTATGTTTAAATAGTCACCCTGTCTTGAACAAGCAGCCTTCTGGGCTTTACAATCTGAAAATAAAACTCTCGAGGCTACATGCGCACGTGCGCAGAACGTGACTAAAAGAATTACAAAATAAAGTAGATTTTTCATTTTAGCTCTGTTTGTGACTGCCTACCAATGCTGCTGTGTTATTTTCCCAGCCCAGAGCCTAGGTTGAGCAGCTCGATCGATTTTCATTGATTGTCCCTGACGAGCTGCTCCACTTTCCAGCCAATGTCAGCCTGCCTGTATTCGGGAAAGAGAGAAATTAAGGAAAATCTCTGCCGCCCTGGCGGTGTCATTTCCACACAATTCGACTGTCAGCCTGCCAGAAGACGGAGACATGCAAACTGTGGTCTGGAAACTCAGCAGCAGGATCTGCTGTCGTTATGAAATGACAATTGCATGCACCCTTTCAGGAGACTTTATGTACCCACCTCCTGCATACACTCGCGCGCTTTCACACACACACACACACACACACACACACACACACACACACACACACTTTCTGCCTCTTTCAGGGCAAATTCGATTTTATTTCTCTAGTATTAATACAGGTGAACAACAAAATTACACCGCCCCAATTCCTTGTAAATTGTTACTGAGCTCTGTTCTATAGTACAACTTATCTAACAATCACAAGCATTGTAAAATTCATCTTAGGCATGCCGTGAGTCGACACTAAACTACCCCACCTCCACCTACGTGGCTTATATAAAGAGAACACAACTAAAAATTTAAAGTCTACAATTTACCTCTGGCTTTAAAAGAAATGGGGGTCTTGACTGCGACTCTTGGCAACCCCATTAGCTGCCAAGTGATATCTACGTCTGTCTGTATAACTTAAGTATTCATTTGCACCGTGTTTTGTTTTGTGCAGCCGTTTTGTTATGTGATATAAACTGTGCTGCAGGTCCACAGTCTGCACTATTTATGCGTGGTGCGTGTGTGTGCGTGTGTGTGTGTGTGTGGGGGGGGGGGGGGGGCGGGTATGTAATATACTGTATACCTACCTCTTAATATCTTAGTGCAATAAATCTGTATAAAGCCAAACATAATGGGGAAGGGGACAAAGCCCCCAAAATCAAGGACATACTTTAATTGTTTCTCTTGTAAATTAAGAAAGTTTCTAAAATACCATGTTTTGCATTGGTATGCACGTTCTGAAGGCTATAAGTTTGAAACTCAAATGTCTGTCTTTATTTAATGCATTCAGTCCTCCCTGATATGCCAGATAACACACGTACTGAGGAATAGACCAAAAATGGGTGGCAAAAAAATCTGGGCAATTGAGAGGTATGTTACCCTTTCTACGCTTCAGCTTTGCACAATGAATGCACAAGTTGCACAAAGATTGTATGTACTCAAATAAGGCACATACAAGTTCCAGAAACAGTTACAATTAATACTGTTTGGGAACTGTTCTGAAAAACACACGTTATGTACACTTACTCAAGCCCAGACAGTAAAATGTTTACATGTTTAGGTTGCCATTCATTGTTCTTGCTAAAAATAAGCAAAACTTTTACACAAATCATTATTGTTCATTGGTTCTAGTTCCCAATGATAGCGAGCTCCCCACTGCCCCTCAAAAAAAAAAAAAAAGATTCAAAAATTTGTATTCTGTTTTATAATAGATTAGTGAAAAACTATCCACCAGTAAATTGCTAACTTCAGATAAGCACACGTATATTCTTTTCTAGAACAACGTTCGACAATTGTATGTCTTATGTCTTTTGTTGTGTATACAACATTTTCATTCCCTTTACAGTTCATGTAAGTGCAAAACAGCAGTTTACATGTCCATATTTAATGTTTTGCTTTTCTAGTTTGAACTTACGATATGGAAAGACTACACTGAAATATAACATATCTGGCTTCGTCTTGGAGATACTTCAGAGATACTAGTTGTCCAAGACAGCACATTTTATTAATTTTCCCCTAAAATATGTTATGTTCATACCGACCCTGTTCTTTCATCGTCGGAAAAGTTAGGATGAATTCATTTCGTAAAGTTATATACAGTTGTCTGAAATCTTGATATCGAACCTGCAAGTATACGTATCAAGAGATTTCATTTATCTTTATGTTTGGGGGACATCGATTAAGAAACTACAACGCTAATTCTAACACTGTAGATTAATACAAAACAAATATACAAGCAAGCATACCTCTCAGCTGTCCAGATTTTCGCAGAATGTCCAGATTTTTGTCTTACATATTGGGTCTGTTCCTCATAACATTTGTAGTTTTCTGGATTTTTGTGGCAAATCAGTGGTGAGTGACTTCACTAAATGACTGGAATGTGAGTTTCAGACTACAGTTCCTTCCGCAAATACATAGTCAGACAACAACGTTTACTCTAGAAACTTCATAAGTGAAATGCTTACACTTTGTCCCTATTTTGGGGGCTTTGTGCCCCCATTATTTTTGGATTTATCTAGACTTTTTGTGCTAAGAGGTTAAGAGCTATGTGAGTAAGTAATGGACAAACGATGTGGAATGCACCTTCCCCAGGTCATCTCTCAACTGTCCCTGACACAAGGATAGCCAGGCATACTCTTTGTACTCTAAAGAGTACATTTTTACTGAGCATGTTAGAAACACTAGGTCTTTATCAGGCCTTCCATCCATAAGCCCTCTCCCGTATTATGTCTATAACCATCTAGATTAATAATGACTTGTATATACCTTGCTTACAGTGAGGACTGCAAATCTAAAAACAATACGTCTAATAGTTTTTGACTTGTCAGCTGAAAATGTTACACACGTTAACTTTTTTTTTTTTGGGGGGGGGGGCAACAGTTTGAGTGGTGTGACCGTTTTTAAATGCCATGGAGGTTGTGGGCGGCAATAAGCATCTAAGAGTGCAAAATGGAATTCTCTGACTACACCCTTGCCTTGATGTTGCCACATATTTTTCCCTGCTCCTCATATATGGTTTTATTTTCTGGTAGATAATGGAAGATTCCAGCTAGGATTGCCACCTTTTCAAATGGCCAAAGTGGGACATTTTCCGTACAAACATCAGATTTTACAGGCCGGCACATACAGAACTTAACTTTTTTGCCTAATAAAAAACTTATTCTTGTAGCATTTTAGTTGCTTATTCTGTTTCTTATAACATTTAGGTATTATAGATACAGAATAACTGTTATATACAGCTATTACATAAAATATAGGAAATAATTAAGTCCTACAATCTCAGGACATTTGCCATTTGTAATATTTTTGTCAGGACACAACTGCCCAAAGAGGGACTGTCCCTCGCAGAGTGGGGCAGGTGGTAACCCTAATTCCAGCCTTGTTGTGAAAATGCATTTGACGCTAATCCTGTTCTCTTAACTTTTAAGTGAATCAGAGTAATATATAAAACATTGTCCCTGAGTGTGGGCCTTTGCCTCCTCCCCACAAAATATTTTTGGCTCCCCCCTCCGATTCTTGAGCAAAGACATTTAGAGTTATGCCGCGCCCCTTTATAATAAGTTGGAGCTGAGCTTCTAAAATACATACACATAATTCTCCTTTAGTCTTTTTCTATAGGTCACAATGGACGTATTGATTTTTTAAATCTGTTTCGGAAATGCTTGCATTTTTTTCCTTGTATCAGATCCTGATAAGCTGTTACCAAGACCACCATGCATATTTTGAATAATAAATGATCATTTTGCATACACCTGACATTTGGGATGGGGATGTTGAAAATGATAGTTGGAAATACCTGCAAGTCTATTCATGGCTGTGATTCATACTGCTCGGGCAAATTTAGAATTAATAATGAATACATGCATGCAGCCATCATGTGTTGCCAACCAACATGACTATGTTATGGTGTGGCCGCTCAGAGCTTATCATCTATGAAATGTCAAACTGGCGACCTAGTCATTTGCCTGATGATCGACGGTCAGTTTGTCCAGCAAGGACTACCACTTGTCAAAATCCACTTCGGTTTTTGTGGGCAGCTACAAAAATCTCTGAAATGTGTTCCTATGTACTTCCAGAGCGATCGGGGATGTAGAGGTGGGTTTGAGGGAATCGTAAGGTTGGAGCCCACTCACTTTTTTATATGTCGAGACCTAGGCATTCCTTTCAGCCAAGGATCGGACGTACAATATTTGCTACAATATCTGCTGCTTGTGAATGTTCTAGTTTTTGGTCCACTTTGGTGCTTTACTTGAATGCAGAAAGCCGCAGCTCGGAGCGCCTGACTGGACTGGCAGATCCCTCCCCTCTACTGGCTTGCCTTTGGTAGGTGCGAAAATGAAAGGCCTATGTTTGCAAATATGCAGATGCATTCATGGGAAATATAGTGTGTTGGAGTCTGCAGAAAGTTTGCAGTAATTTGGCTAAGTTTGCAGATATGGCTATAGCCCTTTCTTGGATTCAGCAAAGCCAAGCCGAGGTACTGCAGATGATTTGGGGCTGCAGGCATACTGGTTTCACATCAGTGAGTCCAAACAAAAAGGGGTTTTGTGAGCTTTTAACATTGTGGCTGAAAGCGCTAGAAGGCATGTGGTTAGTGGTGCAGGCGCACGTATTAACCGGGGACTCTGTTTTGCACAGCTAACAGCTTTCTTATTTCGTACATTTACATTATCTAAACTGGGAATGAGTGTTGGTTAGCAGTTGTATTTACTAGGATAGCAGTAAGTGTAAAGATTTGTATTTAAAGTGAGAAGTCTGCATTTGTTGTAGAAATTAGAAAGTCGGCTCTTTTTCTTTTTATTACATTTTGAGTAAGATAGCTAAAATGTTTTGTGTTACCTTTGCAGAATGCATATGTGATTGTAGTAGATGACCCATGAAATGTGCATGGTCTGTACACTGTTGTTAATGCCGTGGATGTACGGTGTTCATAATGCAGCAGGTAAACCAGGGCAGAATGTGGGATCAGACATTTGGTTACTTTCTGGTGTGGACTGTTATATTTTTTAGGGTGAGTTGCAACGAGCGATATTAATCTATGTTCTTCCTGTAAGAGTGTTCCCTTCCGAATGTGTAGTTTCATTTAGGGAAAAACACATTTGTTATCTCGTCTTGGAGGTCAAAGTGTACATCTCCAATATACGTGTTTGGAAAACAACCGGATTTTGTACATAGTCTCAGTGCAGTGACGACGAGGGGTGATCGCACTTCTTTTTTAACAAGTTTCTGCATTGATCCTGCAGTTTATTTTGCTAGAAAAATAGAATGACCTGAACCCAATTTGTTTCCTTTGATACAAGTGTTAGTGCCTCAGCTTGCCTGCACGTTTGGTATTATTTGAACTTCGCCGTGTGCAGTACGCCACAAGAAAACACACATTGCTGAATAAACAATGGGAAACAATACAGTTCCGTCTCTTGGGGAAGCTGTTATGTTAGGGGGTTATTAGCTGAATTTAGGTTCTAGTTGAAGAGCTGTTTGGGTTATACATTGTGTGCATTTCACTTTGTAAACGAGCGTGGTACCATTGACTTCTCTGCTTCTGGTAACCTGCATGTCACCACCCGTAGCACCATTTAAGAGTTAACTGCAGATGTAGCTCGAATAGCAAATGTATGCATAAACATGTTTTAGTCTGTAAACATCAACTTTTGGTTGTACTGCAAGAGCACTTACTGTGGCCTGTCATACATTTAGCCTTCATTTAACAGGAGCATTGTAAGTAAGTAACTGTTAGTAACGCATCAAACAGAGCGAGAACTCTTCCAGAGTTAAGAATTAACAAAGTTTACTCAAGGATCAAAGTTTAATTTTGATGTTTAGGTGGAAACAGATTAATTTAACCGGATGCCTTCAGCATCGATCAAAGAAGAAAGGCTTAAAGAGCTTCTGAAGTATTCAGATTTCTTTCCGAGCTTTATTTGTTCCCTTGTTCTTCCAAGGCTAACATTCTTGTTGTATTCGACTGTTGTTGTATAAACATATGTCTGATAGTATGCTACTAGCTGTATGACTTTCGTGGTAAAGGAAGCTAATAAGGTAACACCACTGGTCCCTGGGCTTTGTCAGCTGTTCTTCCTGTTAAATGAATATGAACAGCTCAAGTCAGAGATACAATATATCTTGCTCTTAGCCAAGCAGCTTATCAGTTAAGAATAATTAAGTGACAGGTACATTAAATATATGAATCATAAGGCATGCTTGTAATGATTAGTAATTGTTTTTGCACAAGAATGTAAAATATTTGAGCTCATGGTTACCTGACAAAATTAATAAACAGCTGCATTCTTAAAACGTTTTGCATTATGTTCTTCTTGTAGCTTTACTGACCACGCAGTAGAAAATCCTATTTAATCATTGTTAGTCATACTTCTTATTTAAAAATATTAAACATTCCTGAGTACTTTGCATCATTTTCTCACAAGCCAGTGATGTACTTTGCATGAAAAGGTTGGTTGAGCATTAATTTCATGATAAAGGTGACATGACATCAGACATAATTTCAAAATGACTGCAATGCATGCATCTGAGCTCCTAAGCTATTTTTTGCCTTTAATACAACATTGCATGTTTGCCTGTAGAACCCATTTTTATCTATAATAATGCTGTGTCTAGCATACTGTAACTACTATGACATCAGACTGGATGTAGATCCCCTGGGAAATGTCTTTTTAACACTGAAAGAAGTACATGGACTTCTGCTGACAAATACTGTAAATCAAGTTGTATTAGTTGCTGTTGTGCCTGTTTCAACATATATAAGGTGTATCATAGGTGTCAAGTTATATAGGAAACACAAACTCACCATAATGACAAGATGTTAACTCTCACTTCAGGGGTGAGTATGTGTGTCGGGGGGGGGGGTGATCTTGGATAAATCAGAACATATGACAGTCCAACAGTCCATGAGGACCTCCTGTTATTGAAGAATGTTAGATTGGTTTCTTAAGAGATTATTAGCTCTCTGGGGGCAACATATCTTGTTCTTTAGAGACAGTGAGAAAGAAATATCTGTGGACTTACACATCTTCCAGCCTAGTGTTTGAGCCAGTGCTTTTGCATTCATTGAAGTTGTCAGTACCCTTCATCTGTATGCATGTAATGTTTCAAGATAAGTGTTCAGTTGCATTGATTTATTTTGCCCTTTATTAGTTTTTTTCTTGTAATATACTTCTATAATATTTATTTTCCCAGTAACACAAATATGCTTTAAATTAATAAAATAGAAATGGAGAACTTTTATGCTGGACCATTGAAGGAGAACACTGGAAAACAAAGGTGATCTCATTCCTTTTATTGGACCAGCTTGGGTCTTACAATACAGTCTTCCTGAGCTTTTGGACTAACTTTATCCCTTATCTTCAGACTAAAAGCTTGGGTAGGCTACATTGTACCAGCCATGTTGGCCCAGTAAGCATTATACACCTCTGAGTGATTGTTTTACATTCAGAAATAAATGCGAGTGATTTTTTTTTGCCTGCTGATGTGGCACTTGCTGGTGTGTGTGTGTGTGTGTGTGTGTGTGTGTGTGTGTGTGTGTGTGTGTGTGTGTGTGTGCATGTGTGTGCATGTTAGAGACAGAATGTTTCCACAATGAACTCACATATTTCTTTAATGTGTACCGTTTCTTTTATTTCATTGAAAAAATACTGGCCTTCATAGTTAGAAGTTGTAGATTACATGGCACACCTGTGTTTTCTTCTGTTGAGCAGTGGTGAAGCATAACAGGTATGTTTCAGCAAGATAAAAGAGGTTCAGTGAATAGGTTTTGACAGACCTTATTATTGTGACTTTACTAGAGCACTAAACCCTTGGAATCATAAGCACTTTGCAACTCAGAGCAAGAAGGCAGCTGTTCATTGCATGTAGTTTACAAAATATTGGAACCTGGCTGACCACATAATTAAGCATGGCAGTAAAGCTTCCGCTTCATAGCTGAAAATCAGCAGACCGCAAAAGCCTGCACCATTTGTATTTAATGTGCAGTTTGGAACTGCAGAGTTTTTACTGCTCTGGTATTAACTATTTCCCTTAGGGGAAGTAGCATTCAAGGATTAGTGCTTAAAACATATCTGGTGGTAAAGAATATGTTGAATGCTGTCAGAGTTCAACAGCAGTTTCAAACAAGACCAGTTCCCAGAAGCACTTTTTTAAATTATTTAAATTATTTCTCCAGAATTTTTTTCTGTCTTTACCTTATGTAGGTGAGACATCTGCCATAGTATGTATGTTTTCTTCATTATAAAGTTCTTGGAGTAAATCATATAAAAATCTGTTACATGAGGTCAGTTTAAATAGACTACAGCTTCTAATAGTCATGTGTGTTTGTACTGCCCTAATCACCAGAAAGCTCAAGTTAGTCGTCATGATAGATGTATTCTTTTGATCTTTCTACATTATGTCTGATCACAGTGTATTTGAAAAGGAATGATAGTCCTGTACTATGAACTATTAAACCTATACACTTTAGGATAATTATTGTAACTTAGGAACCAAAAACAGCCAAAAAACAAAAAAAAACAAGGAGAGAAAATCCAGGCACCAAACATCCAGTTTATTAAGCACTTTCGCCAGCATCAGTCAGCTGACTTCCTCAGAATAAAAACACTTTGAATCAAAATCTTTTTATATAAAAAACACATTACTTCAATTCAAGTTAATTAACAAATTTAAAGCAACAATGTTCATAAAAAACAGCTAGATACTTTATATAATATATTACATACTCCACCCCAGCAGTGCATATGTCAAATTAGTGATCCCCACCAAAAAATTTAATTAAAATTAGGGTTGCCTAAGGGTTAAGGTGTTTGCCTTACAAACACAAGGTGCAGGGTTTGAGTCTCACAAGGGATAATTGGCTAGGCTTAAAACGGCTAGTAAGGGCAGTTAGCTTAGTATGAATCTATATATTTAAATGTTATTAAAATGTACGTTTCTTCATTTTAAAAAGATTAGTTCCTAAACACTCCAGTGTTCAAAACACTTCCTAAAGTAGACACCTAACCTATCTTATCTTAAAACTGATAGAATTTTAACCTTAAAAAACTACCAAGGCTTAGTGCTTCATTGAGTCCAGGGAACTTAGTGGCATTCAGCTTAATCTGCCAACATAATTCTCTGAACTCCAGGTAATTTTAATTTAATTTTTTGGTGGGGACATGCCAAATGACCATAATGTCATATGCAAATGACTGCCATGCAGATTTGAGAGTGGCATCATGCATAGATTGGTTGTTGATTGACACATATGGAAATCACCCCTGTACATGTGATTTCTGAATGCGCCTGAGAGTGAGAGACTCCACTCCAGAGCTAAATCAATCAAATGGAGCAGGTGTTAAATGTAAGTTCTAAGACATTTTCCTTTGCCTTAAGAGGAATGTCTTAGATCTTACATTTTAACAGCACCCAGATAAACAATATTATGATTTGAAAATGTTTATGTAAGCTAAATCACAATGTAAGGTTGTCATTAATAAAGAGTTCATGTTTTGCAGAAAAAAAGGAAAATAAGAAATTATTAATCCAGGAAAACTGAAAACACCTGGCTATACACCATCGTACACACATTTATTTTATTCCAAAAGCAAGCAAAACAACCATGCTGCCCACCACGCTGATACACACCCATCAAATAACTGCAGTAGAAACAAACTTTAATAAAACATATTTGAAACAATAAAATAATAAAATGGATAAGTGCTTTCAGGAAATACCCTTCATCAGATCCTAACGGTAATAAACAATTAAAAGTTTAAAAAGAACAAGCAACCAATCACATTGAGTCAATGAGCCTATGGCCCTTCAAAATGAACCAAACAAATAGGTTCTTTCAAGTCAAAGTATTGGCAAGGTCACAAGTTAACTGTCCAATAAAATTCAATAGTTCAATTCAAAATACGTATCAGATTTGTAAACAAATATACAACCCATTTTTCAGGGAGTAGCTTTAGGGCAAATACAAATGTGTGCATCACCTGTACATCCTCCAAATATTAAGTTCTTGTAAATAAGCTGTAGCCCTTTTGTATTACAAAATACGATCTTTTAAGGTACCCTTCTGCATGAAAAACAGATGAATTCTTTCAAGCAAAAGTATTAGCAAGGTTACGACTTAACTGTCCAATAAAATTCAATATTTCAAGTCAGACTGTGTGTCATATTTGTAGACAAGTATATACCCCTTTTCAGGGAGTGACGTTAGGGCCAATATAAATGCGTGCGTCCCCTGTACACACTCGCAAATGTTAAGCTGTTAAAGATAAATTGTAGCCCTTTTGTATTTCAAAATACAATCCTTTAAGGTACCTTTCTGCATAAGAACATATCCACTTAAAATAACAGAAAGTATTGGCAATAGAGCACAAATAGCGTAGATAGTTACTGTCAAAGCTGAAAACATCCATCAAATGGAAATCACTTCATATAAGCCAATGAGTTTCCATCTCATAGTTCCATTAACCAATACAGTCATGATAAATCAGTCTAATTTACATATCCCCAATTTCTTGCCTTCTTTCATAAGCCAATCAAATCTAATGTATAAGCCTATGCTCTTTCAGTGTTGGTCCTATGGGAACAAAGCCATTCAGACCAGGGTATTTGTCAGCTTGTAAGCCAGCTATCCAATGGAATTCAACCTGTTCAACCTGTTAGTTTCCAAGCTAGGACTGTCTCAAGACACTGATGTACTTTTGCATGGAGCACTCATTTCCTTTCTGTCAGTTTAAAAGTAGTGTAAATTGACTGAAAACATATTTTCTCTGGAGAAATTGTGTTCAGTTTTTCTTTTGTGGGTTGACAGTAAAGTGCTTTTTACTGTGTTTTTTATATAAAAAGAAATTAATTTTTGTGGACTGGTAGTTTTACCAGCACTTACTGATTATTTCCCTGGGAAAGAGGCACCATTTTCAGCTTGATCAAGGAAAAGACTACCAGTCCCATGGTCGGTCCTTCTTCAAGCCTTAAAAAGAAAAAAGTTAAACCAACAGCTTTTGCCAACACAGCAGGCTAGAAATTTGGCTCAGCTGCAGGTGGGTGTCTCTGTTGTGGCCATTTGTTGTACCTCAGACCACTAATTTTTTACCCCGGATACTTCTGGTGTATTACCTGCAGCCACTATGGACCAATGGTTAGCCACATCCTTTGTAGCTGTTGGAGTCCCTAAGTGGACAAGCAAATGCCACTTCTGGCAGTCCTGGGAGAGGGAACAGGGAAGGTTTCCCTGTTGTATTGGAATGATGCGTCTATCCCCGGGAAACCAGCTGCTGCCATTACTAACAGAGTTGGCACCATTTTTCCTGTCAAAAAGAAACAAAAAAACAAACATGTATGTACTCCTTCTCAAATAGGGTTTAATTTGGGCTGTTGATACTGCTTGCAAAGTCATTCCTGGTAAAATAAGGAGGGATTCCTCTTTTCCTGAAGAGATTCAGGATTCTGAATCTGAATGGGAGGATGCAGGGGCAATAGAATTTTTCCCTCAGATTTCTGATTCAGACAGAAGAGAGCTCAGTGTCTGATTCATCCTGTGTTTTTTTTCTTTATCTGAGGCTTGCTAGAATGTGCCAGTGTGAGGTTTCTCAGTCCCTTAGAAAGTACTATCCATTGTTACAAAAGGATTTTCCAGAACCCACATTCATTCCTCCTGTTCTGTTGGCTTTAGAGGATATGTGTGTGTTGCCACCTGCAATTTTCCTGATAGTCAACCAGCTGCCCCTAAAAAGGCATATACGATGTATAGCATTCCTCAGTCTTTTAAATTTTATATATTGTTCCCAACCCTGACCCAGCAGCTATAGATTTAGTTAATCCCACTGCTGCAAAGTACTTAGCTAATTCCCATCCTACACTTTTTGGTAAGAATGGGAAAATTATTGATCGGTATGGGAAAAATGTATACTTTTGCATCTTAGATTTTCAGAATTTTGAATTGTCAGGCTCGTTAAAGTTTCTTCCGGCAAATTGTGAAAGTATGACAAATGTTTTATATGCAGTTTCTTCTTGTGAGGGAAAAGCTTCTTTAAATAACTTAGTTTCTTCTATTGCACAGACAACTACACATTTTTTGCAGTGTGTACATGACACTCTTGATACATCTTCCTGGGCTATGGCCACTGGTACTGTTTTAAGGAGATTTGCATGGCTGCATTTTCAGAACCTTCCAGATGATGTTAAAAGTTATATTTTTAAATTCTCCCTTAGATGCAAATTTAGTGTTTGGCCCTTCTGCTGCAAAGGTGAACAAAAAGTGTGATGAAAGGGGAAAGCTGATCTAGGGGAATCTATAACATTTTCAGCCCTCTTTTTGCAAATTGTCCATGAAATTTTCTTACTCCTCATCCAGTTTTGGCAAAAACATAGTAAACTGTTTCAACAAATTCAGGTAAACAGATGTTTAAGAAGATATGGCAAGGAGGGGGTTTCAAAGAGAAACCTCGGACTTCCTAAAACCAAGGGCAGTCTGACAGGTCTGAATGACTGTTGAAGAGACCTTGTGACTCTCTCCCACCCTGGGCCTTTTTTCTTCCAGAAAGTCTGAATCTCCATTTTGCTCTTTGCCAGCAGATTGTTTCAGACAGATGGGTTCTGAAAATCATTCATCAAGGTTAAAGATGATAGGGGATCATTCCTCTCCACCCAGATCAAACTCCTTTTGTTCTTCACATCCCTGTTCATTCAGACTTCAATCATTTCTTAAGGTTTTGTGTATCTGGTTCACATTATCAGTTTTGTGTTTTACGCTTTGGATATCCACTGCACCAAGAGTGCACACAAAGTATCAAGCTGCTGTTGTAGCCAATTGCAGGCTACAGAGTATCCATTGTTTTTACATATTTAGATGACTTACTTATCTTTGCAGTCTTTTTCAGAGTGTCAGTAATCTCTCTCTTGGTTGAAAGATCTCTTACACGAGCTGGGATTCCAAGAGAAAATTCCAAGGTCTTTTTTGAGTCTGTCACGTATGATTGTGTTCTTGGGATGTTAACTGGACACTTGAGTTCAGAGAGTTTTTCTTCCACGTGGAAAATAAATAGATCTTTATTTAGATTTATGTTTAAGGTTTTCCACCCAGACTTTGATCACTTAGTTAAAATACTTCAGGATTTTGGATCTCATGGCATCTATGATTCTCATGATACTCCTGGCAAGACTCCACATGAGAAAGATAAAGAGGTATCTGAAATTCTATGGTTCCAGCATCAACACCCTTTATATTTTCAAATCCCAGTGCTGAGGTTTGTCAGAAAAGAGATCTTATGGTTTTTGGTGGAGACAACATATATCCTTGAATCCAGGTCTCCCCTTCTTCCTCCCTGCTCCAAAGCAACCAGTCACCACAGATGCTTCAGACTTTGCTTGGGGAGCAGTTTCAGGAGGGATAAAACTGCATTGGGTTTGGGAATCCAAGGACAAATGTAAGCATATAAATTTCTAGGAGATGCTTGCCCTGATTAAGGCAGTCAACTTTGTAAACCATCTTTGGTCCCCGGGACCTCTTCAAGTGGTTTCAGACAATAGCACAGTAATGTGGTACATCAACAGGCAAGGGGAACCAGGTATACCCCTTTTGCAGACTAGCCATGTTAGCTTGGGAGATAACTTAACAGCACAGTCTCACTCAACAGATGTTGCACATTCCTTCAGAGCAAATTTATGTGGTAGACAAGCTGAGCAGGATTGGGAGAGACCCTCATGAAGGGAAACTAGAGTAGGCGGTCTTCCAAGGTTTGATCCTTTTGTGGGGAGTTCTTCAAATAGACCTTTTTGATTCCTTTTTGAACAATCAACTGGAAAGATTCTGTTCCAGGATTCTATGCAAGAAGGTCTGGAAGACAGATGTCTTTTCTTTTCTTTTGACCCGAATGGTCCTGTATTTTTTACACCTTTTTCACTAATATCCAGGGTACCTCTGAAGATTCAGAAGGAATCTTGATGTCTTCCTTCTGGCCCAGGGAACCATGGTTCTCCCTTATTTCAGAAATGGCCAGGGGCAATTACCACAAGTTTCCTCACAGACTGGATCTGCTTACAGAAGAACAGGGATATTTTATACTGTCCAACATCAATCATCTTCAGCTGACTGCTTATATGATAGGGTCTTAATTCCTTTTAGACACCTGTTTACTGAGGACATACATCAGGTACTAATGTAAGCAGGAAAGCCTGCTACTAAAACATCATATTTTAGCAAATGGAAAAGGTTTTGTAATTGGTGCCTACAACATAATCAGCACCCATTCAAGGGTAGTTGTTTGCTGGTTTTACATCTGTGTGAGTTACTCTGCTGTGGTCTTTATTATTTCCTCTGTCAGGGTTCATTTATTAGCCATTTTGGCAGGTTTGCCCATGGATTCTTCTCCTTCAAAGCAGTCTCATGTCAAAGTGTTCTTGAAAGGGGTTTGCATAAGAGGCCTCCAGGTAAACAGGTGGCCCTTCCTTGGGATCTTAATTTTGTGTTAGAG
This sequence comes from Protopterus annectens, assembly GCF_019279795.1. Taxonomy (NCBI): domain Eukaryota; kingdom Metazoa; phylum Chordata; order Ceratodontiformes; family Protopteridae; genus Protopterus; species Protopterus annectens. The sequence goes on along the minus strand of NC_056733.1, from coordinate 1,762,558,927 downwards.
AAGCTAGCACTTGCTCCATTTGAATCAGCTAATCTGGCTGACTTGAGGTTCTTAACATGGAAAAGATTTGTACTGAATCCTCTGACCTCTGCAAGGATATCTTGAGTTGCAAGTTCTTATGCTGTGTCAATCCTATCTCGTTTTCCATAGGAACAAGGTTTCTTTGAGAACTAATCCTTTTATGCTTAAAGTGGTATCCAAGTCTACTTTAAGCCTAACTATCCATCTCTCCATTTTTTTTGCTGACCCTAAAAATGAGGGAGAAAGGATACTCCATGCCTTGGATGTCCACAGACAACTCAGGTACTATCTTGACGGAACTAAATCATTTGGATCTTCCGATCAGTTGTTTATTTCTTGTGAAGGTAAGGAGAAGGGGCAACCTGTGTCAAATAGACTATTTCTAAATGGTTGTCTAAGGCTATTACCTTTTGTTATACTCACCATAACAAATCTATTCCAGGCAGGGTCAAGGCCTGCTTTAAAAGGGCCTTGGCTTCATCTATAGCTTTATGGAAAGGGTTGGATTATAAAAATACTCTAGATTCTGCTAATTGGTCCACTCTATAAACTTGTACAAAGCACTGTAAGCTTGATTCCTTCTCTTGGTCCAGATCAGGCTTTGCTCGGACTATTCTACAGGGGTTCCTTGACTCTTCTCCTTCAACCTCACAATTGTAGTTGGCTATGACAGTCTACCCATATAGCTAAGGCTACTAAAGCAGTGATTAATATGATGAACATTGTACAGCTGAGTAAGTTGAAAGTAAAATAACAGTAGATGTTCAAATGATCACTGCAGCAGTAGCCTCTACATCCCTCCCTCCAACCCCTTGTTTTTTTGGTGTGTTTTTTATGCCAGGGTGTGGACATTTATTTTTTGTTCTTCTTAGTATAGTTCTTTCAGGTCTTAGCCTCCCTCTTTGTCTATTGACAAGAAAGCTGTGAAGGGCTTCATAGGTAGGTACTAGGCTATTGGCCCTAGGGCCTATACAAGCCTAGCCAAAAAGGTACCCTGGCTTTCGCCACCCAAGAAAATTATTTTCCTGTGCCCCTGTCAAGCAGAACTACAGAAGTGATCCCCGGGGTGAATTTCCTATTACCCAGCCAATCATCAATATTTTTCTTGAAGAGTGTTAACGAGGAGCTCTGTTTGACATAGATAGGTAGTTTGTTCCAGAGTATGGGAAGTCGCTGGGACAGGAATCTATCCCTCCAGCATGTTCTGTTTATTGTGGTGACAAGGTTTAGGTCTCTAGAGCGTGTAGCTCGGAGGGATTGGGATTTCTTTAAGTGGAGCATGTCCAACAGCTCTGGGTTTGACATAGCTTTGTATGTTAGGCAGAGATCACCTCTGAGTAGGCGATATGCGACAGAGTAAAGCTGGAGTTTTTTGAGACGGTCTACGTAAGGCATCTGTTTGAGGCCAGCAATCCTCTTTGTGAGGTATTTTTGCGGCCTTTCCAGTTGTTGTAGATGTGTTGTGAGGTACATACCAAAAGGGGCGTTGTACTCTATAATGGGTCTAATGAGTGATGAGTAGAGGGGAACAATGACCTCTTTTTTTCTGGATGAGAAACCTTTTGTGATGAGGTGTGCCACGTAGAAGGATTTCCTGACCACTGTGGCAATGTGATTATCAAAGGAGAGACTACTGTCCACCTGTGTCCCAAGGTCTCTTATCACACTTTCGGTGTTAAGTAGACTACCGCCTATATGGTAGTTCATGGGTACAGAGTGCTTGCTTGGGCTAAAGGGAAGTCTCTGTGTTCACCAGTGGGAGTGGTAAACACTGAACAGCCTGCCTGTCCCTGGAGAAGTGGTTACTACCTAGAAGCTGTAGTTTTATTGGCCATTTTGGGTCAATTCTAAACTCCTTGATCTCTCTCTCTCTTAAAACCAGGCTGCCTCGTGGTTTTGGTGTCTTTTCAGGCTTGCTAGTTGTTGCTGAAGCACCTACCAAGAGGAGAAAACACTGAGAGAAGAAAAGGAGCCACTTTTGTGATTTTAAGTATTTTCTTCTGATTTTTTGTTAAGTTTTACTGCTTTGCCGCCTACTTTTTGGCATTTTCCAGCTTGATAAAGTTTATATCTGTAACAGTAACAGTACTTGGAACACATCTAGAGCCTGTTTACTGCATTTCATCTATTGCACTTAATTTAAAATGTTTTTTTTCTCTAAAAACTACATTTTACCTGATTTTGGCCTAGCACTCAAGTGTGGGGTCATTTATTGCACTGTTGTGATTATTTTGCTGCTTGTGTATTTCTGCTACCTTTAAACTACAAAAAAAAAAAAAAAAAAAAAAATCTTGCTTTTTTCCCACTTTCTGAAAGTTAAGAAAGTTCAGTTACAGATTTGCTGTTCTGAACTGTTTGGAAGTTTCTAGAAGGCCAGTGCTTCCTTGGGCTAAAGGGAAGTCTCTGTGTTCACCAGTGGGAGTGGTAAACACTGAACAGCCTGCCTGTCCCTGGAGGAGTGGTTACTACCTAGAAGCTGTAGTTTTATTGGCCATTTTGGGTCAATTCTAAACTCCTTGATCTCTCTCTCTTAAAACCCTACAACTCTCTTTTTGCGCAGTTTTGCGCACTGAGCAGCATCGGGCAGCACCACCTAAACAGGTTTAAACTATTCCAGGCTCCACAAAGTCTGCTCTTCACTTTTTCCCTTAGAACTGTTCAAACTCTCAAAGTAATCACTCTATTCTCTTTCTAAAGCCCTGCACTTGCTCAGTTCTTATAAGGAAACACCAACTAACTAAAGCACTACACCCTCCTTGATTTCTCATAAGTATTAGATTCCCGATTGGTCCTTCCTGATCAAGTGAAAAATCAGTTCCCTTCCCTAATCTGATCAGTAAAAAAAAAAACAGTTCCCTATACTAATCTGGTATGTCCAAGGGTCAGTTTCAAGGTTACTCTCCAGTCCAGCTGGTGAATCTGGGAATTTTGAGGCAATGTTACAATTGCCTTATGTACACAGACAACCCTCTCCTCCTTCCAACAAACTTTAATACATGTGAGAGATACAGTTACACAGCCAAACTGGACGCAGAACTCTCTCAACCCAAGACTGGCACAGTCAGTCAGGAGGAAAAGTAACCACCCACACCACAAATCCAGTTTCACACAGACCTATTGCGTCTGCATACCCAACACATAAACACACAAAAACATACTTGGAGGCTCTAAATAAAAATTTGCCTAAACAGCAAAGACCTCCTAAGTAGATATCCAAGCAACAGCCACCCCTCAACAATACCCACAAATCACAGATCTCACAAAATCAGTGTGCCTCACAGTCACAGCCCATAAGGCCAAACAACACACCAAATACACTTGTTATAGGGGACTCTATTGTCCGGCACACTGACGTCCCACTCACCAGATTGAACAAGGAGAAGGTCACTGTAAGCAGCCTGTCGGGTGCCAGGATCTGCCACATAACGCAAGCACTTAGGTCACTCCAAAGCAAGTACAAGTATGACTCCGTCATTGTCCATGCTGGTGTGAATGACCTGAGACGTACCTCCCTGGACTACATGAAAAGAGACATAGAGGAGCTCTCTGACCATGTAGCCCAGGTTGGTATGTCCCTGACCTTGAGTAGCATCTTGCCCTCACCAAGAATGATGCCACAGTATAAAGACAAAATGATCAGTTTCAACAGTTGGCTAAAGTATTGGTGTCATTCAAAGGGGATCCAGTGTCTGTCAGCCTGGGATGACATGCTCGACAAGCCACGTTGCTTCACTAGGGATGGCTTGCACCTGTCACCCTTAGGCTTTCGTATACTGGCCAAGGCTCTTGCCACCCCCATAGTGCCTTTTTTAGGCAAGGCTCAAAGGACAAACCCACCTCCATAGACAACCCAAAGATAAAAAAACTAAAGGTAATGCTACTCAATGCCAGAAGTCTAACCCTCAAGATGCACGCACTCGAGACTCTCCTCAGTATGGAGAAAACTGATGGCTGTGCAGTAACAGAAACCTGGATCAAGGCTCCTGTGAGCACCCCAGCACTACCAGGTTATAACTCATACCATGCGTTTCGGCCCCAATACTCAGACCAAAGCACAAAAGGAGGGGGAGTATCTATATTCATCAAAGATCCCTACACCTCCAGGTTAGTGGCACTGCACAAAGCATCGGAAACCATCCATATGTGACTAATATCGGGCAAAACTGCCTTTCAGTTTGTAGCCTGCAACAGAACACCCTCCTTATTACAGGAACCCCACTTGGCATTCCTGAGAACACTGGAGAATATGAAGGCCTCTCCAAGCACTATGTTATTGGGTGACTTCAACTACCCAAACATTGACTGGGAAAAGTACTCAAGCCCAAACACCCTCGCCCAACGGTTCCTTGAATTTATAAACTCTAACGCAATGGAACAACTGGTCACCACTCCCACAAGAGGGAACAACATATTGGACCTGGTCATCACCAACATGGGGACTCTATGTTCCACACCAGAGGTAAACCCCTCATTGGTAAGATCAGACCATAAACAAATTTCCCTGGACATCCATATCCCGTCCCCACCCCCAGCCAAGGAAATCACAGTAAAGAATTTCTCCAAAGCCAACTTTGCACTTCTCAAGACTGAGGTGGAATCCTTCAAAGCCCCTGGGCCAGAGGATAATACAGCCCAATCTGCAGAATCCTTTACGAATGCATTCTATGAGCACCTGCAGGAATGCATGGATCGTGCTATCCCAAATAAAACCAAGACTCACGCCTCCAAAAACAGGAGACCGGTCTGGTGGACCCCAGCCATAAATAAGCTATACAACAGAAGGAGGAAGCTACTACATGACAGAGCAAAATCCCAAAAGGGAAGGCATCTCTGATCAGTATTAGCAAGAAACTTCGATCCCTCATAAAATCATCAAAGGCCAGTTTCGAAAGAAAAATTGCCCTAGACACTAAAGATAATCACAAGGCCTTCTTTAGTTATGTCAGAAACATGGGTGGAAACTCCCAGATATGCTCTGAATTGTTGCATAACGGTACAAAATATACCGAACCTACAGACATAGCCAACATCCTGGCAGACAGATTCAGCACAAACTTCTCCCCCCTTTCCCCCCCAAAGGAGCAAATGCCTATCCCAACTGAATGTAACCTCCCTGACATCACAGATGCACAGGTGAAAGCTGCCCTCTCCAAAGCAAAAAACACAGCATCTATGGGACCGGACGGTGTCTCAGGCTGTGTCTTACACGAGCTCCAAGAAGAACTGAACCCTCACATTAAGTCACTGTTCAAACTTAGCCTTACTACAGGATGTGTACCCAAAGAATGGCGTACAGCTACAGTGGTCCCACTCCACAAAGGTGGTGCCATAACGGACCCTGGAAACTATCGCCCCATAAGCCTGACTAGTCTGGTCTGTAAAGCTATGGAGCGTATTATCATGAAACTCATAAACAAAGACATTGGGAGCCTCCAGACACTGGACCCTACCCAATTCGGCCTTGTTAAGGGCAGATCTTGCCTCTTAAACCTAGTTGATTTCTTTGAAACAGTTACCAAAGCCATAGATGAGGGCAAGGTAGTCCACACAGCCTACCCGGACCTCGCAAAAGCCTTTGACACAGTACCCCACTCGGGCATCATAAATAAGCTTACCAGCTTAAATATCAACCCCTATATCACAAGATGGGTTGCAAACTGGCTCAGAGATAGAACCCACATGGTCAGAATCGCAGGTGCCATGTCCGAATCCAAACCAGTTACAAGTGGCATCCCACAGGGTTCAGTTCTGGGACCTCTCTTGTTCGGTATATACTTCTCTGAGGTTCAGGCTAACACGGGGGGATTATGGCTGACAAAGTTCGCAGATGACTGCAAACTGGGGCCATAATCGAATCTCCAGCTGACACAAGCATCCTCCAAAAGGGTCTCACAGAGACGGATGCTTGGTGCCAGAACCACGGCCTCAAGCTAAATGCTAAAAAGTGCATAGTCATCCCCTTTGGGAAAAACAAGGTGCCCACAAATTACCACATAGGTGGTAATCCATTAAGTATGGAAGAAGTAATTAGAGATTTGGGGACCAGCGTAGATAGTAATCTCTCCTTTGATAATCACGTTGCCAAAGTGGTTAGAAAGACCTTCTATATAGCCCACCTTATCACAAAAGGGATCGCATCTAGATCAAGAGAGGTCATTGTGCCCCTCTACTCGTCACTCATCAGGCCCATAATTGAATACAATGCCCCTTTTGGGATGTACCTTACCCGACACCTGCAGCAACTGGAGAGACCCCAAAAGTACCTCGCCAAGAGGATCATGGGCTACAAACAGATGTCCTATGCAGCTCGACTAAAGAAACTCCAGCTCTACTCAGTTGCTTACCGCCTACTCAGAGGCGATCTATGCCTGACGTACAAAGCCATGTCAAACCCAGAATTAATGGACATGCTCCACCTCAAAAAATTCAAGTCCCTTAGAGCTACACGCTCCAGGGACCTAAACCTCAGCACAAAAATAAATAGGACATGCTGGAGGGACAGATTCATTTCCCAGAGGCTCCCTTCACTCTGGAATAGAATCCCAATTCATGTTAGACATAGCCCCTCGCTGACCCTCTTCAAGCGAAATTTGGACGCGTGGATGGGAAATCGCAAATTCACCCCTGGGATCACTCCTGTGTCCCTGTTAGACAGAGGCACAGTAAACTAATCTTAAAAGGGTACCTTCTGTGACCTACTTTACAGAGGCACAGTAGGCTAATCTAATAGGGAGGCGGAAGCCAAATACACTCTGGCTAGGCTTATAAATGCCCTAGGGAAGATAGCCTAGTATCTACCTATGAACCTATGAACAATGCACTTTTTGGCATTGAGCTTGAGACCATGTCTTTGACACCAGGCATCTGTCTCAGTGAGGCCCTTTTGTAGGATGTCCACATCGTTAGGAGTTTCAATTATGGCTCCTAGTTTGCAGTCATCTGCAAATTTAGTTAGCCAAAGACCTTCTGTGTTAGCCCGTACTTCAGAGAAGTAGATACCAAACAGGAGAGGACCCAGGACTGAACCCTGTGGTACTCCACTTGTCACTGGTCTGAAGTCTGATTTGGAGTCTGCTACTTTCACGGTGTGGGTTCTGTCAGTAAGCCAATTGGCAACCCATCTTGTGACATAGGGATTTATACCTAGTTTAGTGAGTTTATCTATAATTCCAGAGTGGGGGATGGTGTCGAACGCCTTGGCGAGATCTAGATAGGCTGTGTGAACCACCTTACCCTCATCTATGGCTTTGGTGACTACTTCAAAGAAGTCTATCAGGTTTAGGAGACATGATCTGCCTTTTACAAACCCAAACTGTGTGGGGTCCAGAGTTTGGAGATCTCCATTGTCTTTGTTTATGAGTTCCATGATGATATGTTCCATGGTCTTGCAGACGAGGCTCATCAGGCTAATGGGGAGGTAGTTCCCGGGGTCTGTTTTGGCCCCCTCCCCCCTTTGTGGAGTGGGATAACTGTCGCGGTGCACAATTCAATGGGCACAAAGACTGAGGTGAGGCTATGATTGAACATGGTACTTAGGTGGGGTGCCCGTTCATTCTGTAGTTCATGTAGAAGGCAGCCCGGGATGTTGTCAGGTCCCATGGATGCTGTGTTCTTGGCTTTGGAGAGTGAGGTTTTTACCTGTGCAGCCGTGATTACAGGATCTTTGCATTCTTCCGGTATAAAGATGGGCCCTTTAGGGTGTGAGAGGGGGGTAAAGTTAGCACTGAACCTATCTGCCAGGATGTTGGCAATATCAGTTGGTTCTGTATATTTAGTATCATTGTGCTGTTACTCAGAGCAGATCTGAGTGTTGCCATTGAGATTTTTGACATAGCTATAGAATGCTTTGTGGTTGTCTTTAGAATCATTGGCAATTTTGTTTTCATAACTAGCTTTGGATGATTTTATGAGGGATCTCAGCTTCTTACTGAGGCTGACCAGGGAGTTCCTCTAATCGTGGGATTTTACTCTTTTTTGCAACAGTTTCTTTCTTCTGTTGTAGAGTTTGTTTATGGTAGAAGACCACCAGATTGGCTTCCTTTTTTTTGGAGGATAGCATCTTGATTCTGTTAGGGATAGCACGATCCATGCACTCGTATAAGTGCTTATAAAGTGCACTTGTGTAGGATTCATCAGTCGTACCTCTATTGTCCATCTGCATGGGTGCCGTGAAGTTTGCCACTTCTGTCTTAAGAAGCGTGAAGTTGCCTTTGGAGAAAATTTTTACGGTTGTTTTCCTAATGGGGGATGGGAGCGGGATGTGGATGTCTAGGGTGATTAGCTTGTGGTCGGATCTGACCACTGACCACTGGTGTCCACCCATGTTGGTAATGACCAGGTCTAGGATATTGCTGCCCCTGGTGGGGGTGTGGATAAGTTGATCCAAGGCGTTGGAATTGATGATTTCCAGAAAACGTTGAGCAAAAGAGTTGGTACATGAGTAGTTTTCCCAGTTAATGGTAGGGTAGTTGAAATCACCCATTATTAGAGTGTTGGGTTGTACCTTAATATTTTCCAGTGTATCAAGAAAAGAGGAGTGGGAATCCTGGGGCATGGTGGGGGGGTCTGTAGCAAGCTACAATCTGGATTGCGGTTTTGCCCAGAGTTAGCTGAACTTGGATAATCTCAGATGCATTATGCTGAGCAATTAGCTTGGAGGTGTGGATATCCTTAATGAATATGGACACGCCTCCACCTTTAGTGTTTCGGTCTGGGTTTGGTGGCTGAAAGGTGTGGTATGAATTATAGCCTGGTAATGCAGGGGTGCTCTCTGGAGCTTTGAACCAGGTCTTTGTCACTGCACAGATGTCAATGTTCTCCATTTTAGGGAGTGCCTTGAGTGAGTGCATTTTGAGGTTTAGACTTCTAGCATTGAGTAGCATTACCCTCAGATTTTGCTTGCTTGTACCTGTTACGGTGGTGAATTTGTCATTTGAACCTTGCCTAAAAAAGGCTCTATAGGGCGGGCAAGAGCCTTTGCCAGTATCCGGAATCCCAAGGGCGACAAGTGCAGGCCATCCCTGCCAAAGCAGCGTGGTCTGTCGATCATGTCATCCCAGGCAGACAGATACTGGAATTCCCTTAGAATGACACCAGAAACTTTGCCAGTTGTTAAAGTCAGTAATTTTGTCCTTGTACTGTGGTGTCTTTCTGGGTTATGGCAGGATGCTACTCAGGGTTAGGGTCGTACCGGCCTGGGCTACAAGATCAGAGAGCTCCTCCATGTCTTTTTTCATGTAGTCCGGGGAGGTACGTGTCAGGTCATTCACACCAACATGGACAATGACAGAGTCATATTTGTACTTGTTGTGGAGTGACCTGAGTGCGTGCGTTATGTGGCGGATTCTGGCACCTGACAGGCTACTGACAGTAACCTTTTTCCTTGTTAAGCCTGGTGAGTTGAACATCAATGTGCCTGACTATAGAGTCACCTATGACTAGAGTGTTGGGTACGTTATGTCTTATGGGCTGTAGTTGACTGGCACAATGAGTATGTGGGCTATGTGTCATTTGGGTTGTGTTGGAGGTTGCTTGCATTTCTGCTTTGGAGGTCTCTGTTGTTTGGGCAGATTTGTACTGAGAGCCTCCGCGAATATAGGTGGGTGTTTTGTGCTTCTGTGTGTGTGTGTGTTGGTGGTGTAGGTTTTGAGGGACTATGTGATGAGTGTGGTGTGGTGCAAGTGTTTATCTTCTCCTCTTGACTGTCTTGTCCAGTCTTTGGTGAAGAGAGCTTTGCTTCCAGTTTGGCTATATAAGTGCATCTCTCACAAGTCGTAGTGTTGGATGGTAGGAGGAGAGGGTTGTCTGTGTACATCAGGCAATTGCTGCATTGTCCCAAGATGCCCAGATTCATCAGGTAGAGAGGAGAAAACACCGGGAGCTGACCTTTAGACATGCCTGAATAGGTGCTTATTTATTAAGTACTAAAAGCTGTTTTCCTCTAGACAAGTGAGGAAAGTTGAGTACTGTAGTAATTTGTAACTTATTTAGTGCTTACAGTGAGTTCTGAACAAGTGCTGAGATCAAAGAAACAGATGAGTGCAAAAACTAAAAAGTTGGCTTTTCACCCAGACTTGTCATTTAGTCAACTCATTTCAAGCTGCTTGAAATTCTGGGTGCGTGGAAGGTGTCCTGAAACTTTCGAAGCTTGCTGGCTGTTATATCCTTGGCAGGATATAACCCATATACCTAAGGCTACTTCAGCAGTGATCATTCAAGCATCCAGTGTTATGGTAAGTTTCTCTTGTACAACAGTACTTTCAGGAATGTCATTGTGCAATTAGAATGTTAAAGATGCAATATTCCACAGCTACTAAGTGTGAATGAATTAAATGAAGTAATGGGCAGAGGAAGATGTAATATAGAAAAGAACTTTTTGAGTGTACAAGGTTAATTAGTATTTGTTTTATGTTATAAGAATTTTTATGTTTGTATTAACTGTGTCCATTTGGAAGGACATTTCACTGAATCAGATATCACTGACTTAAACTCGTTAACAGCTGTTAATAGTTTATCAGACGTTGTGTTACTTAAAATAACATGTACATTTAATAGATGTGTATGGTTGTGTTGTAGGAAATTATGAATGCAAATAGTAATAAATTAATTTCAGGGAATGTGATATAGTGGGCAAAGGCACTCAGGTTGACCAGGTGATTTAAATGGTGCATGGGTGTGGTGGTGGTGATGTAGAATTCAGTTAGTAGTAGGATTTTTGTTGTAATGGGTCTGCATGTGAAGTTATGAATAACAGAGGTGGCACAGTAACAGTATGCAGTAAAATATGTGTGGGTTGTAATACAGATCCCCTCATTTTTTAATATGTTAAACTATTGGTTGGTAGTCAATATTTTTTTAATTGTTTTGTTGATAGGGTTAGTTCCACTAGGGCAGCAGCCTCTCTTTCATTGGAGACCCAAGATGATACTCATACTGACAAGGAGAAATTTGGCTTAGACATTGCAGAAATTCTCCTATTTTTTGCTGTAAGTGACTTGGGATGTTTTACATCTACTTGAGCTGTCACCAACTCAGGCAGATGGGACTTCAGCTTAGAATCTTTTTCAAAGGAGGTGTGCTCAGGAGTGCAGCACACCAGTGTGCTGCGCTGCAGTGTCAGTATTGGAAAATGAGTCCAATTACCTGGCATGGGAATAGAACCCACAGACTTCCGATTTTATGTTTTGAATTTTTAATCTTTTTTTTGTTGTTGTTGTTGTTGTTGTTGTTTATATCCCAGCTGCCGTCAGCTGCCCAGCCACTGTCCCATAGCTCCTCTCCTGCATCCTGATATCTTCTGATAGAGGGACAGGGACTGAGGTTAGCTTCTCTGTTAACTGATATATCTCCCAGCTGAGGCTGTCATTAGACAGTTATGAAGACAGGCATGGAGTGGAGCTAATAGACTAAGTATCATAATATGCTGATCATAGTGCTTTTTCCTTTAAGCTCTACCCCTTTCCCTTTGGTGCTGATACCTCAGAGTAGGTTCTGCAAGCCATGAGGTGTGGTCTATGATGACATTATTGCCATAGTCAGGTACTTGTGCAGCGAATCTCATTCAGATGTTTGTGTGCTAAGATGGTCTGGATGTGAGTTTGCATTTCTTTGATGAGTCATTATGCCTTACATGGACAATTTTAAGTCAATGCTGGATATTTGCTAAACTGTTTTGAAACCCTTTACCTTACAGAGGCTTATGTAATTATACACATTTTATTCAAAAAGCAGTATATGTGATTTTTCTGATTGCTGTTTGAGGTTTGATTGCTAATTTTACACATAGAAAAAATAACAGAATTTACTAATGACGAGACCTCTTTCAATAAGTAGGTAAGCTGTCGCTAAGATATTTTTATAGCTGTCTTTAAACTAAACAGTATGTCATTTATGAATAGTTACTGCATGCATACTTAATGACTGTGAGTGGAAAGCTGTTGATGTAACACTTGGATATAGAGACTCACACAGATATTTCCATGCTAACAACTTTTAATACATGTGGTAGGCTTTCCATTCAAGATCACAATAACTGAAAATGCCCTGTACCCTGCTATATTTTATTTGTTGATTTTCCTTACAGCCAAATGTAATGTAGATAAAAAAAAAAACTCTTCATTCTCAGGCATAAAGTGGGTGGTTATTAATAGCAATAAAGTATTATACCAAAGTAGCACAGAGCATGTGAATGAAATCGGGTCTATATCATATATTCGAAATTCCAAAATATCGAACACCATATGTTCGAACTTGGAATTTCGAATAATGAGAACATCGAACGGTCAGAATAGTGAATTTTTTCCCAGGGAAAAAAAATTGCTGTTCCGAGAAACATACACACAACACAAGCACACCAAAATAAATAAACCACACACATACAGTTAACAAAACCCAAACCCACACTAAACCATACATACATTACTAACTATCCACTTACCTTAACCCGCACCCTAACCCTAAGGTCTGTAACTATCGCACACATACCCTACGAAACTATACACAAACAAAGCAATTAATACACACACATACAGTTAACAAAACCCAACCCTACACTACACCATGCATATATTACTAACTATCCACTTACCTTAACCCGCACCCTAATCCTAAGGTCCATAACTCTCACACCACAGTGGAGGAAATAGTGAAGCAACGGAATGGCCCACCGAAATGTTGCCCGAGGTAAGATTTCAATGTTCTGGGGCTTCGCTATTTTCATCATTCGATATTCTGAGTTCGATGTTTTAACATTCAACGTTTTACTTCTTTGAAGTTTTGATATAGACCCAATGAAATCAATAAGACATGAGAAACTACAGCTTTGAAAAAATATTTGTAGTAAATTAAGGAAAAATGGCAAGTAAACAAATCTGGTATCATACAGACAGATACGCTTATGGGCAAAGGAAAAAAGAAATCAAATCACAATTTCTTTCTTAAAGATAGTGGCAGAGAAGGTCATGAAGATGAATGGGATAGTGGGAAATATGCAAATTGGGTAGAACATATATTGTAACATACTGGCAAGTTAGACTAATCGAGAGCCTGATAATGTAGCAAATTTAAACTGATTTTTACATATCAAAAATTACACATTGAAAAACTTTCCAGAGTGAATGCAAACATCCTGAAACTAACAATTTTGAAGAGCTGTACCTGTGTAGTGTTAAGACTTAATGATCGCCGTAGGACTAGGGCTAGTATAAGGTGTGTGTGTGTGTGTGTGTGTGTGTGTGTGTGTGTGTGTGTGTGTGTGTGTGTGTGTGTGTGTGTGTGCGCATGTGCGAGTGTGTGTGTGTGTGTGTGTGTGTGTGTGTGTGTGTGTGTGTGTGTGGCTTGTTTAGCATTAATACTAGGGATACAGTTAGGGTACTGTAGTGATGGTGCTGTGCTAGCGTTGTCGCCTCACAGTTAGACGTTGCCTGTTCGATTCTCAGTTAGAGCGTCTTCTGTGTGGCGACATGCATGAACGGGCATTCCTTTGTTGAAGGTTGTGCATTAGGCCGGCAAGCCAGCATGTAAAACTCTACTGCCAATCATTAGCAGACTTGAGTTCCGCTGTGGCGACCCCTAACTGGGAAATGCCGAAAGACACAAACAAACAAACTAGGGATACAGTTAGGGATACCTGTTGTGTATGTACTACTGTTAATATTTCCTGTAGAGCTTTTCTCCCTGACCTCCTGTGAAAAGGGGATTGTCTGCCCAGTTGGACTCTCCCAGTAAACAAATGGAAATAAATAAATAAAGAAAGAAAGCAACAAATAAATAACTAGGTGGTATTAGGGTTTGGTTGGAGTTAGGATTAGGGAATAAGATTAGGGTTTGCACACATAAGCAAGAGTACACTCAGGCAGACAGAGACAGCGAAACACACACACGCACACACACACACACACACACACACACACACACACACACACACACACACACACACACACACACACACACACACATTTACAGTTAGAAATACAAAATGTTTGCTATTTCCAAGTGCTTTGACATTCTGAGAAACAAAGACTTGTGAGATTCTACACTCAGAATTGTTCCTTTCAGTAGACAGAACTCTGACCTGCTGAAAAGAATCTACAGTATTCATTACAGCAAAGCTTCTGATTTAATTTTCACATGAGTTTAGGTGATTTGAGGGGGCGTATGGTAAGTGGGAGGATTTTAGTTAAAAGGATTCTGATTATGACTGTACAAACACTCAGAGTTAGATATTAGCATTCCAAGGCCCATCTGTGTGGGTGAGGGATAAAGCCCTATCCGTAACCCAGATGACCTGAGTTTGGGTAGTGGCTCAGCTACTGGAACAGCTGGCTAAGGAGCAGTGGCAGTGACTGGCTTACACTGGCTTGTCCATCCTGGGGAAAGGAGATGATAGCCCTGGTCAGGCCAACCTGCTCCCATGCAAGTGGAGGGTTGCACTTTACCAGTGACTGCAGGACTGGGGATATGTGCTTGCCAATCTCAAGCCAGTGACAGCAGCACTCATGGGTGTGTGTGTAGGAGCATGCAACACATCTAGTGAGGACATAGGATGCCTCTGTGGTAATCCAGGTGCTCTTGTCAGCCATCCAGGGGTGAGACCATAGACGTATACCTCATTGCCAGGTTGCTGATAAGGGCACAAAACCCTGCCATGACTGCCTCTGTGATGCACCCTCTAACCTCTCTATCATCCTCATTGGGTGGCGGAATGAATGGGCTCAGCTCTTAGGGGCACCTCGATGGGAAACAGCACCTAAAAATAAAAATAAGATGTTTTTACATACAAATTATTCATCTAACCTCTATGTAAGCTCTCTTGTGAATATGCACTGGTAAATACTTCTTTTATGTGGATCCTTGAAGTGGAAGTATAGTGGAGCAGTAACACAGTAATAGTGTGAAGTCTTTTACTAATGTGTTCTTCAATATTAATGAGTCACATATCCGTGATGTAGGATTGGTTGAAATAATTCACATTTTAGAACTAAAGACAGTGTCCAAATGTGCATTCCACAATTATCTGTTAACTGTTTAGACAATTAATCAGTTTTAGTCATACTCAGTTCTGCCAAGAGATGCTGATGTTTAGAATAAATGTATTTGCAAATATCATGCACATAGAGACGTTAAGATTCACAGAAGTTCAAAATTGTCTAAGGTCAGGTCATGGGATTACCGTATATGCCTTCACACATCACAGTATGTCTGAGTGATCCTTAGGCTTCTTTTTTGTAGCACTATGCCGGTTTCTTATCCTTGCTGTCCGTGCCTACCCATAGCTTGTAGAATAGAGTAAGTGTGAGTAAATGTGAAGCAAATGAGCATGTCAGCATGGAGTCTGGAGATGAGTGTGAAATGAAAGGTTAGTATTTGATTTATACTTACACTGTGTTTTATTATTGTAAAAGCCATTCATATACACTTTCATGGAGTGAATTATGGAGATTTGACCCCAGAAGAAGGAAGAAATGCAGATTTAACAGGGGTTACGTAGGTTCAGTCAGGTACATATAATATTAAACTTAGAAAATATGTAACACCCTTGCAGCCAGCTCAAAAACATGTTGAGATGCACAGGAGAAATTAAAGGCATGTTTTGAATAAAAGGAGATGTACAATTTAATGTATATAAAATCAGAAGGAAAATTAGTACGGCATGGATGTATAGATAGTACTACCGATGATTAAAGAATCTAGAAAAGAACTCTAATTTTATTGATGTAAATTAAGAGAAGACATCAAAATGCAGATTAAGCATGCCACAGATGACCCATGTTCGATGAGAGGCTTGGGCACTCGAGAAAACACAGATGGAGGATGGGATTGTGTGCGTAATGGTGGCTTACCTGTCCTGGGGGAGGGAGCCAGTGGGGGATTGCTGCAGTAAGCGGCATACATGCCTGTTGAGCTCTGTGCTGCATAAGCAGTGATCTACTTATTCAGGAGTTTGAGCTTGCTTGGAAGTGCACACACACCTCCTGAGGGCAGCAGTAGTGGAGCTGGCAAGGCTGCCATGTGGTGGTGGAGGTTGGGGCGCACTCCCCAGCAGTAGTGGAGCTGGCAAGGCTACCATGTGGTGGTGGAGGTTGGGGCGCACTCCCCAGCAGGAGTGAGCTGGCAAGGCTGCCATGTGGTGGTGGAGGTTGGGGTGCACTCCCCAGCAGTAGTGGAGCTGGCAAGGCTGCCATGTAGTGGTGTAAGTTAGGGTGTACTCCCCAGCAGTAGTGAAGCTGGCGAGGCTGCCATGTGGTGGTGGTGGAGGTTGGGATGCACTGTCCAGCAGTAGTGAAGCTGGCAATGCTTCCATGTGGTGGTGGAGGCTGGTGCGCACTCCCCAGCTGTAGTGAAGCTGGAAAGGCTGCTATATGGTGGTGGAGGTTGGGGCACACTCCCCAGCAGTAGTGGAACTGGCAAGGCTGCTATGTGGTAGTATAGGTTGGGGCACACTCCCCAGCAGTAGTAAAGCTAGCAAGGCTGCCATGTGGTGGTGGAGGCTGGTGCGCACTCCCCAGCAGTAGTGAAGCTGGCAAGGCTGCCATGTGGTGGTGTAGGTTGGGGCGCACTCCCTAGCAGTAGTGGAGCTGGCAAGGCTGCCATGTGGTGGTGTAGGTTGGGGAACACTTCCCACAAGTAGTGGAGATGGCAAGGCTGCCATGTGGTGGTGTAGGTTAGGGCGCACTCCCCAGCAGCAGTATGATGCTGCACCAGCATTCTCAATCTCTTCACCAGCCCCAGATATGGGTTGGGTTGAGTTGAGGGAGCAAATATGTCTTCCATACTTTTTGTTTGATCATGGGTTTGGTACATATATGTGGGGGGAGGGGTATGCCCACCTGGGCATGCAGTGGGGCTTGCCCCCTTGCAAAAATACTTTTTATTATATAGCCAAGGTTATGATTGGTTGTTTCATCCAGCTGTAACCTCATTCATATAGAATCCAGTAAGTCATAGTAGAAGCAGACATTTCATCTGTTGCTGGATCCCTTCATTTATCAAAAATATAAGCCAGACGTGTAGTAATTGGCAAGAGTAAAAACCATGAATGCAGTAAAATTGTAAGTTCAACAATACAATGAAGTGTATGCAATACTTTAAAATGGTAATTTAAACGTCAAAGAAAAAAAAAAAGAAACAGAAGTACATGCCAAGCAGTGTGTAGTTACTGTGGTGATATCCATGAGATGTAATTTGACTAGCAAAAGGCAAAGTATTCAGGATGTATAAGAATTTGAACAATTTTTCTAGATAAACTGCAAAAGAAGTTCAGCATCTTACATATGAATAGAAGAAAATTCAGGAAAAATGTATAATAAACAATTGACATGAAATACAATGAAAACTCTAATAGTGAGACAGAAGACAATGATGGCATATATGTGTTTGTAATACATAAAATAGATGGTATGGTTAAACCAGAAGTGGCTGTAACAGTAGTAAGCAGAAAAATAAAAACGCTTACAGATTTAGGACCATCTGTAAATATTGTAGGTGAATTTCTGAACAGTTAATATGAAAGCTATCCCAGAAAGCAGCATAAAAGGAAGTCTTACATGCCATTCTGATAATCCATTTTGCCAGCAAAATTAAATGCTGAATTTGAAAAAAAAAGTGGGCATAGCAAAACAGCAAAGGCAAAATTGTGTGTTTTATTTAACAAATGTTACTCATTGCTAAGATATCTGACAGCAAGGAGCTTTGCATTATAAGAGTACTAAATTCAAAGAAAGCAGAAACATAAAATGCAAAACATAGTAGAGGAATGTAATGATAAAGGTGAAGGAATAATTAGTCAAAAATATGTTTATCAGTTAAGATTACGTAATTGTCCTAGTGTAGTACCCAGTAATACAAGCACATAGAAGAACTGGTTGACACATAGGAGACTATTAACTCTTCCAGGCATTTCTGTAGGTACAGCCTACTGAGATCTCTAGGTGTCAAATAATGCTTGCTCATATTTGCATGAATAATTCCCAAACCATGCTACATATGAGGTATTAGGTTACATCGTAAAGCTTACGCAATAAAAAACACAAGTGTATTGAGATATGACCTCCGTGTAGTGCAGGTAAAGAGATGTTGAATATTATTTCTATAGCATTCATTTGTATTGTAATAATTTTCATATTTCTCTAAATTATCTCAGTGATTAAGTGACACACATATAACTGCTTAGCCTCATGTGAAAGTTCACACCTGTATAAAGAAAATACTGTTGGCAGTATATATGTTGCTTGAGTGGTTACTGAAATATTGAAAGCTGTTCATACAGCATTGCAAAATTCACATTTACTGTGGTTGTTGTGGCTTATAGAATATATTTTTAGACCTAGGACTAAATGAATGCAACCACTGAAAAGGTTACTTTGTGCTGAATTGTTTGTCATTTACAGTTTTGTACTAAAACTTATGGTTCTTGAGATATGAACATTTGTTTGAACTGTAAGGCAGTATCCTCATTTTGTTTTAAGTTTCAGGCCTCACCCATTGGAGTTAAAGTACAAACACAAAAGAGCTTCATTGGAGTGAATGAATTAAGGCAAAATGTTGCATCTAAGTTAAAGAAATGGGAGCATGGATATAACAGAACAAGTTACAGACCCTGCACCTTTAGTATCACCTACAGTGTTGTAACCACTGACTAAACAATTTATTGAAGGATGTATGTGCACAGATGTGAAAGAAGCAGACAGAACCACAGAAAAAGTGAAAGACATATTATCCCAACACTAGAAGACATTGTTATGGAGTTACATGCAACATTTTTTCAGTAAGCTGAATCAGGAGTCACCGTCTTCATTTACTGTTACTAAGTAACGTGTTAATTGTCATTGTATTAATCAGTAAAACATGTAAAGAAAGAAGTCATAGTACCGTGAATTAGAGTTGTCCCAGCTAATTAAGGCATCACAGCATTCTGAACATACTTGTGCTTATCAAGATTTAAAAGATTGATTTAGGGAATAATTTCAGCTGCCAAAAATGTTCAGGATGCCATATGGCGAGTAACCCAAGGAATGTAAAGTAGAAAGAGTTGGAGTGAAGATGTAATCATATGTGATAGCCAACGAATGTAGCTAAACATTAAGAGCATTTACAAGCATAAGAGAAAGCAGACTGACACTGAAGAGAAACAAGTAAGAGTTTAATAAAGCAGCAATAGAGTTTTATGATTTCATTTTTTTTCAGAACACCAATGTGGAAGTTGGTGCAGATATCAAGATTAAGACCTGTAGCTCCTGTGGTACTAGGTTTGATTCTCCCAGCCCTTGTTTGCCTGCTGTGAGAGCTTGAACAGGTCACTTAACCAGACATTCCTCCTGGGAGGGGCTGTCTGTCCAGTGGACCTACTTGGTTAACACACTGCATTATTATTATTATTATTATTATTATTATTATTATTATTATTATTATTATTATTATATCTTTAGTTGCTAGTAAGGTTAAGGTACTGCATGATGTAAGACCACTGTAAAATGCTGGGTAAACAAACCTGTAGTAACAAATTACACATAAATGTTTTATTAAAAAAAATAGTTTAGCACAGTAACACCACCACTTAAGTCAACTAGCGAAAAAGACACTCCTTTCAGCTAGACTGAAGAACAACTACTAGCTTTGGAAAAAAAAATTAAAGAAACAAAGAAAGAAACAGAAAATAAGGTCAGAACCAATAATCTGTTACTTAGACCCTGATGTTAAACCAGTTTTGATGTAGATGCAGGTGTGAGGCTCAGAAGCATAATAAGCCAAAGACAATGGGAATCATTCTTTGATGTGGATAAAAGATGCTTAAAGCCCAAGAAGAAAGCATTGACAAATGTGTGGGATGGAGTGTATTTTCATTAATCTGTGTGCATACAAACTTACTTTTTGTATTCTCCTTCACAATGTGTGTATCACAAAAGAATATGTAATTACATACAAAGTTAAACATGAATGAACCCTCAGACATGTATCGCTGCTTCATTCTTATATCTGTGTGGAGATATACATAGGTTCATAGGTGCATAGGTTGGTACTAGGCTATTGGCCATAGGGCCTATACAAGCCTAGCCATAACAATTCCCTAGATATTTCTTCCCACAATATTTACTTCCCTGGACCCCTGTCTAGCAGGGCAACTGACGTGATCCTCGGGGTGAATTTCCTATCTCCCATCCAGTCATCATGGTTCCTTTTGAAGAGGGCCAAGGAGGCGCTCTGCTTGACATGTATGGGCAGTCTATTCCAGAGTATGGGGAGTCTGTGGCAAACCCCAGACTACTCTATCATCACATCCCTCTATCACAAAATAATTCAAAACAGTCATCTCAACCACTATGCCTTCAGGTATCAAGATCTGAAATCTGAATATTCATAATGTCTCCAATAAAGCACTACAACTAAAACAATGGGTCTTCTCACATAAACCAGGTATCTTATCCCTTACTAAATCCTGGTTAAAACTCTCTGCTAAAAATAATTTCTTCCACAGGGCTACAATGTTGTCAAGTCTGACAGACTAAATAAAATAGGTGATAGAGTAACTATTATTTATGCTAACACCTTGGAGCTCTGTGATCCAGATTATAACACAGTTGCTGTCAGTGTAAATCTTCCCTGATTCCGAAAGACTTGTTCACAGAGTAAGTGACTTACTTTGGTGTAAGGCCTATCTATAAACAAGCTTACACTGGGGGACAGGTTCCAAAAGACCTGTTGTCAGTGGAAAAGGCCACTAACACTGAGAGAGAGAGTCTTTTGGAATTGGGTCCTATATCTTCCTCTGCCCTCATACAGTGTCCACATTTGACAAAACTGATGTTTTGTTTACCTACTAAAGTTTAATGCAAAGAAGTCACTGTGTGTAATTGCACTCTACATACCACCAAATACCATCATGGGCCATAAATAATATCATCCAAGAAACTGTCGTACTTCATGGTTTTAACAATGATTGGACAACTCAAAATGAAGGGTCTAACACAATCAATATATATAACTTTAGTCAAGTGATTGATTTTCCTACGATCTTCAGTAAAAATCTAACAAGAGTACAGTCCTTCATTGGATATTAAGTAATGTCCTGACAAAATCTCATTTACAGGCTCACTTTCAGACTCACTAAGTGATCATAATCCCACATATGCCATCCAACAATGCACCAAAAGTTATAAAAACACTGCAAACAACATACTTCTAAACATCACCTTTTTTTACCTCTAGATTTAGGCAAATCAACTTGTATCCCCTAAAATCTTACCTCTAGATCAAGCAGTTGAAATTTTTAATTTTTACTTTCTATCTGTTTTCATTAGTCAGGTTCCACTAAGAAAAAAATGATTTCAGAGTTAATTCAACCCCTTTTCTTACTAGACAAACCAAACAGATAATGCAAGATAGAGATAAAACATGGAAGTAATGGTATAAAGTCAAATCTGAAACCTCGTCCCAGATGTATACACATCTGAGAAAACTCTGAAAGACACTCATCCAAATTGACAACAAAACTTTATTCACCCGTCTTGAAAGTAATAACCTTTCTAACCCAAAAGGTTATTGGCCAGCTATAAACTCCTAAAATATGGAAAAACTACACAGCCAAATACCCTACCAAATGAAACAAACCAAAACATAGCTCAGTAATTCAAGTCCCACTTCATCCAAGTAACATCTGCAGCACTAAGGAATCTGACGGACAGTCCATTAGATTCAGTTCAGTAGAACATTTTTTTCTTCACCCAGTCCCAGCTGAAGTAATACAAAAACTGATATCACAACTGAAACGTACAATATTAGCAGCTAGAAACTTCCTGCTGAATACTAAAAATTTGCCCCACATGCCTTTTCCTACCCTCATAAAAATATTAACCAACATATCCACATTACAAAAAAAGAATGTTATTCTGCCACATAAATTAGTAAAAATCAATGGAATTTTCCAACCATTGACCAATAGCCATATTCTATCCCATATCAAAAATCCTTGAAAGTTGTGTTCATTCCCAACTGCTTAAGAATTACTTAGATAATGACCTGTAGCACCACTGCAGCTCTTCAGTCCTTCTACAACAGAAATCATCTTAAGGGATGAAGGTAAATTGGCTTCTTCCATATTCCCAGATCTACCAAAATCATTTGATGCAGTCTCCCATACTAAACTACTACAAACATTACTTTCCCTTGGTCTCTTCACCTCTACCCTAACATGGTTTAAAAACTACTGCTTAGATAGGACTTAATATGTCAAATGGAAAGCATGCCACTCACCCTACCTACCCATACCCAACAGTGTCGCTTCAGGGCTCAACCATAGGTCTTCTCTTTTTCCTTTATAAACAACCTCCACACTGCAGTGAGGTAAGGCTCACTGGATCAGTATGCAGATGACTCCACTTTATTTGCTCAGCGCCAAGCATGTCAGTATTACAAATTATTACACAACAATCCTATTCCTCCATTGAATCTTTTCTGAACCAGTCTAATCTTATGCTGAACACAAACAAACAAACAAATAAACAGACACAAACAAACAAAAGTCTTCTTTTTATCCCAAAACAATACTTTGATTATGAAAATATCTTTACTGTATCATCCACACAAAACACTAGACTTGAGATTGTCAAACATATTAAATTACTTGGGGTCTCCATAGATAATAATCTAACATTTGACATGCACATCCAAAATAATGTGAAAAAGGCCCTTATAGAACTAGGTCTCCTCTACAAAGCATCTCCCTATATTGCTTTGCAATCTAGAAAGGCCACTGCCATTTCATATCTTTTGCCATCTGTCTCTCCTATGTCTGTCTCCCCTACTCACAAATGTCAACTCTCCTTTTAACAAAACTTGAACAATATTGTAAGAAAGTAACATTTGCAACCCACCATTCAAGTAAAACTCATCATTGCCTGGCAACCAAGTAAACTGGTTGGAATTCCCCAACAATCAAAAATTCAATCAACTTTGACTGGCCCAAAGTAGGGTCTATATCACATAGCCCAAGTTTAATAGCTTCGAACATGGAATGTTCGAACCCTCCTGTTCGAAGTTAAAAAACTTTGATTATGGGTAAAAAACAAAAAAAAAAGAAAACAGAATAAGCCCCCCCCCCCACACCCCCCCTCTACTTAAATATACCAACTCTGAGATCGCATCACATAGAACAAGGCAAAAACCTCCCCTTACAGAGATTTCCATTGAAACACTCGAACTTCTGCAAATTCGAACTTATGGTCTCGACCATATGAGGTTTGAACTTGCAGACGTTCGACTATCTGATAGGAACCCCCAAAGTGTACTTCATCACCCAAACAAATATCCAGCACTGAAGATGGTAGTGCTATGATACTTCCTATCAGTCAGACAGATGTCCAGCACTGAAGACAGTAATGGTATGGTACTCCTCATATAGAACTATCAGATCTAAGAACGCATATCTTGCTAAAGTCCATCAACTTAACAATAAACACAGTGAAGCAATGTATTCCTCTTATATATCCAAATGCGGTAATAGTTTCCCACAAGACCTAATACAAGTCATCTATCCAAAATGCTTCAAAGCATACCTTAGGATACACCTCTTAAGATTCCAAACTTTGATCCTGCCACTCTTCTATTGGCTAAAACTGGTTACAACTGTATCCATCTGTCTATCTGTGGTTCCCTTTTGGTCTTCTTGCATAATCCAAGCCTCTGAGCTTTCATCAGAAGACCCAGCAGTGTAGCCACACATAGAAATACTCACCATACAATGTGCTGCATACTAATAATGCCCTGCATATTCTGTTGCAACACTCTGTTAACTTATTGGAGGTTCCTAACATTGTCATTGCTACTTAGTAAAATTGAAATGTAATTCTGGGGAATGTAATGATTTCTAGGCTCTATCTCTCTCTTATGTTCTTATTTCTTTATATACTATTTTTTGTATCTTCTGTGATAGTGCACAATGGTAGTTTTGATTCTTATTGTATTGTGTTGTATGACATCTTGTAATTTTTTTTAAGTGTGGAGCTTTTCTCCCCAGGCCTCCACTGAAAAGGGGTCTGTCAGACTTCTTAGTAAACAAATGCTAATAAATAAATAATAGATAAGTCATCAAACACTATGTTTAATAATCCCATTTCAAAATCATCAAGTGTAGAAAGATGGGAAGTACATGAACAAGCCCCCATTTTCTTGTAGGTTAGCTATGATTTAGTTGATTTTAATCAAATTTTAAACAATGAAAGCTTACATATTGGACTTTGGAAAGAAGAAATTACTAAAACAATGCATATATTGCTCCTGTTTCATAGTGTAAAATAAGCGTAAATTATAGTAAGTTCGAAATAGTACCTCTGCAAGTTATTTACTTGGGAAGAAGACTTTGCCCGTGGGCCGTGTACACCATTTTTTTTTGGGGGGGGGGGGCTACACTACCACCATCATACTCTCAGTGACTAATTATATAAGCTTCAAGGTCATAGTGCTTTGGCTATAGAGGATGTAAATAGTTTTCCATCCAACCAAATATTCACTTTACTGCAAAGCTGTGTGATCCCAGATTAAGTGTGTTTAGTTTGGATGATATGGAGGTATGTGCTGAATGTCAGGGGTGCAGGGAGGCACAGACCCTTATACTTGTGAATTTTGTGTTTATTTTTCATAACACGTTTGGGTAATATACCTTGTTTGCTGTGTACTCTTTAGGTATGTGCTACTTTACTGCTTCTAAGACATGTCATCACCTTATGCTGCAAAATAGGTAATGTTAATCTGACTGCATTTTAATGATAGTAAATACAGACCCTGTTTGCAAATGCACTCAGTAATACATCTGTTAATAAAAGTATATTATTTGAGTAAGAAGAACTGTCACAACACATTCTGCATTAGAAGAACATGTAGTAGAATATTTCATGAATCCCTATAGTTATCTAAACTGTACAGTGAATCTGCAGTGTATCTCATGTTTGAGTGGTCTAGAGCTTGAAGCATGGAGTTGTAGTATGTTGTTCATGAGTGTATTTCAAATGTTCTGCATAATATTTAGAGATGGAAATTCAAAATTTCAAGTTTTTGAGGCAAATTGTAGTTGTGGAATTCAGCAGCAAACATTTGACTACTGCATGTTTCAAATTTTGCCACATACCTAAGATGATCACTCAGACTGCAGCTGTATCAGTTTCCAGTAAAAGTAAAAAGGGATAAAATAGTATAGCTGTGTATATGTCAAGACATTCACTGCAAACTGTAAAGAAAAGAAAAAGGTTTTAAAAGGTAGCAGAGATTTACATCAACAAGACAGCTGAGTGTGCTTTCCAGATGAGTTACTGCTAGAGGAAACTGAATGTGAAACAGGGAAGAATCCTGTTTTACAGAAAGTAAAACAGATTTATACCAGAAAGGCACAAATGACCTTTACTTAAAAATCATAAAGAAATATGAATGTTGTAAGTATATTTTGATAGCAAAGAAAGGAAATCATCTGTCCAGGGTCAGTAGGCTAACTTTCCCATGAAGTTTACAAATAAATTTCAGCATGAGTGACCATGAATCACAGGAACTGTAAAAAAATCATTACTGTGAGGAAAAATATGGATGTTCTTTGTGTTTCACTGGTGCAGTCATCACACTTGGGTTATCCTGCCAGGGGTAGCCCTCAGTCGTCCCGAATACCAGAGGCGTAGTATTTCTGCGTCAGTTGCTGTCACTCCAGGACTGACGTCAAGTCGTCAGTGGTATAAAAACAGGCAGCCGATACCACTACATCAATCTTTCTTGCTGAGGAGCCCGAAGCAGAAGCAGTTCGCACGAGTGCTGGTCAGCCACTACCTGAGTTTTAATTTCCGAAATTGAAGTTGAAGTCTTCTAAAGTTAAGTACCCCATTGGGGATCCTTTTTTCTTGCTCTAACTGATGTCAGAAAAAGTTAACAATTGTCTTGCCTGTGGAAAGCAAATACCACAACGAGATTTCCATTCTTACTGCATCACCTGTTTAGGCCCAGACCACGACGTCCCTCACTGTCGGTTTTGTGCTTTGTTCAGTGCCAGAACCATACGTCATCAGGCCCTTATCGTAGCTAAATACTTTTGCTCTCGATCTCTGTATTCCGAAATGGCTTTGGTAAGCCATCCGACTACCGATCTTCCAAAAAAATGTAAGGATAAGGACAGAGACAGACCGCACACATCCAAAACTGCAGACAATGCTTCCGTTAAGCTAGTCACCAGTTCACCAGTACTCAGGTACTTTCGCAGCCCCTGATGCCTGCATATATGGATTTGCAGGCCGCTGCCGAGACCCGTTCGGAGTCCCATATGCCGGGAGACTCTTCTTTGTCTACGGAACCTGTGGATGTCTCTACCTTGGATGGGACCGGAGCCACTGTGCAGGTACCAGCTTCTGAGGAAGTTCTTCACACTACCGATATTCAACACAAACCAACAACTTCTTTCGCATCTGCCATTCTTTCTAAAACTATAGAGTTTCTAAGGCCCAGAGTATGAACTACACCTAAAATAAACGATGACCCAAACTCAAGCGTCCGCTTCCTTGCCTCAATCTCAGATGCTTAAAATGGCGGAAGACCTTATCATGCTGATTAGGGGAAGCCAGCCTATCCCTGCTAAAAGGACAAGAGACTTGTCCCCAGCATCTTTATCTGACCAAGAGTCTGACGACTCTGATGTTTTTGATTAAGAAGACATGCCCTTATCTGCTTATGAGGATTCAGATGCAGAAGAATCCATTCCTTCTGCCTCTCCTCCAGAGGATTTTTCTTTTGGTGAAACCCTACATACCTTGAGAAAGCATTTCCATTGGGAATGCCAGGATTATCCTCAGTCAAAAAAGAGATTCAGGGAATTTCTAGATTTACCACAGCACAGACCCTTAGCTATTCCTCCTGTTCTGGATGTTGTGGATAATGTTTTTATGGAATCCAGTCTAACTCCTGATACTCTACCTCCTGCTCCCGGGAAACCTGACAGGTACTACAGAGTCCCTGACTCACACAAATTTCTTTTCAAAAATCCTACTGCTGACCCAGAGGTCATCTCCCAAGGACTTAAAGGAATAAAAGCAGCCACAGCTAAGAATCCCACCCCTTCGGACAGGGATTCCCGAGCTTTAGACAGATGGGGTAAAAAAAGTATACATCTCTGCAACTCTTGCCATTAAAGCATTAAATTGTCAGTTCCACTTGCTGAAATACCAGCAACATACTATGGAACGTATTAAACAAAAATTATCTACCTTCACTGACTGTGCAGAAAATAAACAGTTACAGCAGCTTATGCATTTTGCAAGCCAAGTCAGTAAGCATACCCTGTGGTTTGGGTTTGAAGCCTTAGAAGCATCTTGCAGGGCAGCAGTCACATGTTCTGTACTTAGAAGGCATGCTTGGCTTAAGGAACAGACATTGCCAGACCGTCAAATCAAAATTGTTGGACACACTACTAAACAAAGACAATCTGTTTGGCACCAAAGCAGAAGAGGTTTTAAAAAAGATGGAAGAAAAAGCTAAGCCTGTGCAGACAGTTAAATACTTTTTGCAAGTACAGCCTCTTAGATTCAGTAGGCATTGCACCTCAAAACATAGGTTCTTTCCAGCCCCCTCAAGGCCACCTCAGACTAGACCTAGGGGAAGTAGACACCCCTGACAGCAGTCTCAGGATATGCAGAGATCTAAAAAATGGAATACCTCCACTTCTGAAACAGGGAGTGCTAAGCCACCCCCTTATGGAAATAATTCACAATGACTTCTCAACTCCTCCTCTCACCTCTGCCCATCTGCTTGTGCTCCTAGGAGGAAAACTTGCCTCCCATGCAAAAAACTGGGCCTCCATCACCAACGATCGATGGGTCCTCAACATAGTGTCCCAGGGGTACTAATTTTATTTCCTCATGCTGCCAACCCCAAAAGGGTTCCCAGATCTTTGTCCAAACCAGTGGGCAGAGGCACAAAACCAAGTTCATTCCCTGCTTTCCATGAGAGCAATTCAGCCTGTTCCTGCAGAACAGATAGGCCAAGGTTTCTATTCCAGACTTTTCCTGGTACCCAGAAAAGAGGGCACCTGGTGCCCAATCGTAGATCTATCCATTCTAAACACCTTCCTGGTGGTACCAAAATTCAAAATGCTCACCCTACAGCAGCTTCTCCCTATGCTGTCCAAAGAAGCCTGGTTAGCCACCCTAGACCTAAAGGAGACCTATTTGCATGTCCCAATCAGGGACTCTTGCAAGAAATATCTACATTTCAGCGCAGGATCTATGCATTATCAGTTTTCTGCACTTCCCTTTGGTTTATCCACTGCTTCCAGAGTTTTCACAAAATGCCTGGCTCCAGCCATTGTTTTTTGCAGACAAAGAAATATTCAAATTTACCCATACTAGGATGACTGCCTGATTCAGGCAGACAGTCAGGAAAAGCTGTTACAGCACCTGACATTTTTAAATGACTTACTAACCTCACTGGGGTACACTATCAACAAAAAGAAATCCAAACTAGTCCCCAGTCAAAATATTGTATTCCTGGGAGCAAGCCTGGACACAGCATCCCAGATGGCATTTCTTACTCCAGAAAAACAAGCCTATCTGACAGGCTACTTCTCTCAACTGGCCACCAGAACCCAATTATCCGCAAGGAAAATCCTGCAAGCTCTAGGGTTCATGGCCTCCTGCGTTCTACTAATTCCATATGCCAGACTGCATATGAGAAATCTTCGGTGGTACTTAAAAAGCCTTTGGTGCCAACATTCTCAGGACCTGGAAACTATTATACCTATGATACCTTGTCTAAGGAAAGATTTTCTTTGGTGGGCAGCAACATGCAACCACAACAAGGGACTTCACTTTTCACAACCCCACACCGCCCAGACCCTAACCACAGATGCATCAGATTATGCCCGAGGTGCACACCTGGACGGCAGGTGCATTCAGGGCCACTGGAGCCCAAATCAAATTCATCTGCACATCAACCAAAAAGAGATGCTAGCTGTTCAGCACGCTCTGACAGCTTTCAGTTCCCTACTCTCTCCGGGACCTCTACTAATCAAAACCGACAACACCACAGTGATGTGGTACATCAACAAGCAGGGGGAACCCACTCTTACCAACTCTGCAGGCTAGCCATGACCCTTTGGAATATGGCCTCAGCCATGCATATTCACCTGCAAGCCCAATTCCTGCCAGGCAACCACAACTCTCTGGCAGACGACTTAAGCAGAAGTCTCCTAGACCCACATGAGTGGCATTTAAACCACAACACCTTCAGCCTTGTGACCCAGAAATGGAGTACCCTGAAGGTGGACCTATTTGCCTTCCCCTACAACCACCAGCTCAGCAAATTCTGCACCAGGGAATCTCACAGCAAGGCCTGGAAAGTGGACGCCCTAT
The DNA here is from genome assembly GCF_019279795.1 of Protopterus annectens. Classification (NCBI taxonomy): domain Eukaryota; kingdom Metazoa; phylum Chordata; order Ceratodontiformes; family Protopteridae; genus Protopterus; species Protopterus annectens. The sequence goes on along the minus strand of NC_056733.1, from coordinate 1,762,529,543 downwards.
CCTTCCACTGGGCAAACCTCTCAATCTATTCATTTCCTCCTCTACCTCTTCTTACAAGAGTATTACTGAAAATAAGGGAGGAAAGACCAAGGGCAGTCCTGATTGCCCCAGACTGGCCACGCCATCACTAGTACCCGCTACTGTGCAGTCTGCCACCATTGCCTCCATGGTACCTCCCTCAGATTCCAACTCTCCTGACTCAGCAGGAGGGAGAGTTCTTGCATCAATTGCAGACCCTGAACCTGTCAGCCTGGCTTATTCCTTGAGTTCACCTCCAGTGGCCAGCCTAAGCAAGCAGGTCCTGGATGTTATACATGAAGCCAGATGACCCAGTACTAGAAAAGCCTATGCTGACAAGTGGAAAAGTTATTGTTTCTGGATCCAGTCTAAAGGAGCTGACCCAGCACAGCCATCCTTATCTCTCTTCCTGGATTACCTAGCAGACCTACTCCACAGCGGCCTATCCTTCTCTTCCATTAAAATCCATGCCTCTGCCATCTCGGCACATTACAGCACTGAGCCACCTGTCTTTTCACACCCTCTCATCAAGCAGTTCCTGAGAGGGGCTAACAACTTAAGGCCACCAAGAAGAGCCCCTACCCCTGCTTGGGGCCATAACTTTGTGTTGGAAAAGCTCATGTTACCCCCTTTTGAGCCTGCAGCTTCAGCAGAGTTAAAAATCTTTCTCTTGGAAAACAGCCTTGCATCTGGCCATCACTTCAGCTAGAAGAGTGTCTGAGCTGCAAGCACTTATGGCTGTGGAACCCTTCATCATTTTTCATCCTGGCAGAGTCTCCCTCAGGACTAACCCAACTTTCATGCCTAAAGTGGTGTCCAATGTGGCTCTCAACCAATCTATTAATTTGCCCACTTTTTCTCTAAACCTCAAAATAAGGGGGAAAGGATCCTGCACTCTTTAGATGTGCACAGACAGCTCAGATTCTACCTGGATATGACTAAGCCCTGTATGAAATCTGACCAGTTACTAGCCAGCTTTGCACCAGGGACAGAGGGCAAGGCCATATCAAAGCAAACCATCTGCAAATGGATAACACACTGTATCCATTTCTTTTACAAACACCATGGGAAACCACCCCCACAGGGGGTCAGAACACATTCCACTAGGGCAGCTTCAACCTCTGCAGTATTTCTCAGAGGGGTCCCTACCAGGGACATCCTGGAAGCTGCAACATGGAGTTCTGTTCATACCTTCACCAAGCATTAGCACCTGCCTATCTTTTCCAAATCCATGGGAGGTTTTGCAACCGGAGTCCTGCAGGGCATACTAGCCAGCCCCAACTCTTCTTGACTGCCTCCACCCATTCTTCAGCTTTGGGAATCAACCCAAGTGTGATGACCACAACAGTGAAACATGAAGCATATAATACAGTTGTGTACAGTTACCATAAATGTATGTGTTTGAGTGTACTCACTGTTGCAGTCTTGGTTTCTCACCCTCCAACCCCCTTGTCTCTCTCTCTCTCTCTTCTTCACTCTTTACAGGGCTATCGGTATTTAATTTCTACTGATGGTGGTATTCCACCAAAACTTAGCTCCCTGTTTGCGGGCAAGAAAAACTGATGTAATGGCATCGGCTGCCTGTTTTTATACCACTGACGACCTGACGTCAGTCTTGAAGTGACAGCAACTGACGCAGAAATACTATGCCTCTGGTATTCGGGCCGACTGAGGGCTACCCCTGGCAGGATAAACCAAGTGTGATGAATGCAACAGTAAATACACTCGAACATCTACATTTATGGTAAGTGTACACAACTGTACTTTCTGAGGAATGGGCAAGGATCACTATTGAATTTCCTTTTTATCTGTTTTGTTTACACCTGATGAGGACACTTGTACAGTACCTTGTAATAAAGAATCATAGTCATGCATTAACTATTACAATACTGTATCTCACAAATATGGCCAAGTTGTTTGAATTCTGTTAGACCAAGATGGGGCTGTGTCTTGTCTTGATTTTAGCAGGGCATTTGACATACTCACAGACAACACACACACTATTAATGCAGAATTTATTTATTTATTATGTGTGTATTTATTTACATCTGTTGACTGGGAATGTCTGGCTGGGTTCATCCTGTTTCGATGGAATCTGGGGAAGTAAAGTCCCAAACATATGTAAAACACACATTTAGACATAGATATAATATATTTGATATAATCTGAGGAAGAAAAGTTCCAAACACATGTAAAACACACATTTAGACAGACATAACATATTTGATATGGTATTAACTGTGTATAAAGAAAAACTAAGAAATGGAAATGTAACTAAGCTAATACAGATCATATCTACTTAATAATAAACAAGCGATTGGCATGCAGCGCAGTGTAAACCTAGCTGAGGTAATACAATTAACAAGACTTTTGGATTATACAGTCAAATGATAAAATGGGCATTAATAAGTAGAGCATATATAGAAACAAAAATTTACAAGCTTTATGTTGCATGTTATATTGAAGTTGGACAGAATTCAATTTGCAAGATGGTGGCCTAGATAAAGCCCTGGCTACACAGTACACCATAAAGAGCACTGACAGATGGTATGTTCAGTGTATAGAAAGATTACATATTCGAGTCATACAGGGGGACCATTACTGGGACTAATTTTCTTTAATGTCAGTGTTAGATACACTGAGTTTAGACTGAAGGGAAATGTACACATAGAGGCAGTGCACAAAAACTGAAGGGGAAGTGTTATCTCCTTGAAGGCATTATATACAGACTGAAGGGAAAAGTATATGTTTTTGCAGTCGGCACTAAGATTTGCAACAAATCAGAAAAACAGGGAAGTCTGGAGTAGATAAAGTTGAAGATAATACAGTGGAGCAGTACAGAGCAGCCTGTATGTCTTTCTTTCTTTTTCATTCTTTTTATCTTTTGTTCTTTCTTTCTTTCTTTTCTCGTTATTGATGGACAGTATTTTCTACCAGGCAAAGTCAATTTTCACTGGGTGTCTGAAAAGAAAAGCTTCACTGTTAGACATAAATGTTGTATCATCAATTAAAAATGAGCAAGCAGTGTTAGCAATAGTATATTAAGAAAATGCCCCAAAATGGAAACTAACAAAAATAACATGGTCTACAAATGTATATGAGCATGATTTTAAAATAAACAAAATGAAACTGGCATTCCAGAAGTAAGGCAGCTATTCTATAGAATGCACATCAGAAATACTGGTGAATAATGTACTTTAGCAGTAATGTGTGACTGTGTGTAGGTATATATCAGGATTTACCCATGGTTGGTGTGGTTTGATCATGAGGGCAAAGCCCGAGTGATTAAACAAAGGCAACCATGGGTAAATCCTGATATACCCCCGCACAGTTATAGATTATTGCTAATATGCAATTACATTGTTTAAGAAAGAAATTGCTTACCTTTCTTAAAGTCTTTTTATAATGACACTTCATTTTTCTTCTGTGTTATCTTCTGTATGCTGGAACTTATCTTCCTGCATTTGCACAGTACATCAGTGCAGTGCAGGAGAAACGATGGAGAAAGGAGAATCTCTATCGCTGTTTTTTTTAACTGTTTATGAGGAACACAGTAAAAACACAAGGAAAATCAGGTAGGTTTCTGTTTCTTTAGTTTTACAGAACTTACCTGTTTTTTCTTGTAGTTTGTTTTATTCCTCAGGATATCCCCAAGTCTGGCCACGGAGTGGCTGGATTTTTTTCTTTTGGTATATTCTCGATTTAGAAAGCGCACACTGATGGGCTGTCTAATCAGCATGCTCATTTTTGAAAAGTAATGAGAATGTTCTGTATAATTTACATTAATAGACACTGTATTGTACATTGATGAGCATAAATTCAATAATTGACAAGTTAAAAAATGAGAAACCAGTAAAAAAACCTCTGCGGAAACGGCAAGTATGGTTATTAAAGAACATTGTTTTATTTTGCATTAAGCTGTACATAGTGGGTAGAGGAAAAATAAAGACAGAACCTACAGACTGGATGAAGGAGTGTGGAAGAGGTAGAACTGTGAAGTACTTTCAACAAGTTATTTATTTCAGTTTGCAGTCAATAAATCAAAGTGAAAATATCAGGAGTTATACAGAGAGCCATTACTTGTAAAACAAGTCTTTGGTATTTCTATAACAATTGTTGAAACTTAACATGCATGACTGGAAAACGAAGACACACCAGAGACTTTAAGCTGTCTTAGACAAATGCGTAATAAAGACTTTTAGAGATCTTAAATGAGTACATTTTAACAAGGATGCTAGTACCTGGAAAAACAAATGACCGTACGTGAATGGGGTGAGGAGTACATAAATTACAAAGCAGTTGTGAGGAAACATATTATCTAAGAGCATTGCAGATGACTTATATTAACTAGCTTGCTACAAAAGGTGGTAGGTTCAGTGAAGATGGAAGTCACAAGAGTTGTACAGGATCTGTAAGACTGTATAGGGAGGAAAATCAAAATGTAACGCAAGTTCGATTATAATAACAGCTTTCTGTGGTGTGTATAACGAACAGATTAGGGCATTGACCTTATTCGCAACCACTTTCTGTGTCAGTTCTTCATCGAGCAGAGCAGTGTACATCTGTCATAAGAAAAGCAGGCTATACCTGAGACAACTGTATTGACCAGAATTATACAGATGCAGTTAATAAAATAAACATGTATCTGAACTTAGAAGTGGTTCTTGCAGAAACAGACTGTTGCTTCCAGTCAGATAACTGAGAAAGAAATCAAAAACAAATCAAAAGCAAGTTTAAAGGTCCTGCTTTAATTCATATGCTGAAAACCAAACAAAATGAATTGTTTAGAAGCTTGTTGTGAATAATCAGAACTTGGTAATTAAACAAATGGGTAGTAAGACAAAGAGAGAAAGAGAGGGGTGCAAAGTTACAGAACATCACTGGAGCAGAGTGTGAAGACAGCAAAGTGGAAGGGATAGTATTTTAAGTAAAAGGGAATAAACCAACCATATCACATGTAAAAAAAAAAAGAGAGATAGACAGCTATAAGACATCTACTTAGCAGGATAGCAAGTACCTGTAGGAAAAAGACAAAATGTATTCCAATTGTAATACAAAACATGCATTGGGGTTAAAAGAATTGAGACAGGTATGATGCTCAGATGTCTAAGAGTAAAATTGAAATAGCCATTTAAAATAAGATGTTTTATTAAGTGATTAGTTTTAAATATAGAAACAATGACAAGTACAAGTGAGAAAGAGGTGATTTGCAGGGGGATGCCTATGAAGATCTCCTATTTTGATGTGGGAACTCAGTATGGAGTATATATACATATATATATATATATATATATATATATATATATATATATATATGGGAACACTTCACATTAAAATCTCGATTTGCATATGGTCGAGACCATATGATCGAGATTTTAATAAATCGAATGTGTGTAGTGTTCCGAAATAACACTTTACTTACCTGAATACATTACGTGCACACAGAGGCAAGTATTGTTGCATGCCTTGTGTGTACGTAATGTATTTTTTGTTTCGTGGTGTTGGCAGGAAGTAAAGAAATCTCCCGCTTTGCTTCGATACAGCGCAAGACGGAGATTTCCCATCTCCCCACTGTAGCGATCTTGGAGTTGGTATATTTAAGTAGGGTGTGGGGCACAGCCCCCATAGAGGTGCAGCAAGCCCTGCAAAAGCGAAGCTTGTGGGTTTTTTTTGTTTTAATGGTTTCCCTTCAGAAGTTCGAGTTTCCGAAACTCGAGCTTTTGGTTTTGGTTATTTGTAGTTCGAGATTTCGGAAATTCGATCTTCTGAAGTGAATCCATATATATATATATATATATATATATATATATATATATATATATATGTGTGTGTGTGTGTGTGTGTGTATAAATATATATATATATATATATATATATATATATATATATATATATATATTTTTTTTTTTTAATTCATGCTTTGACTGGGTTAATACTACTAGGCCAGTGGTCTCTTTTCAGGGGAGACCGAAGGTAGTATTCAAATTTACTAGGGAAATTTGTCCAGGGCTCTTGGAAACTTTGCCTTCTCATTTTTTCAATAAGTGCCATGGGATCTTTTAAATCCACCTGAGATATCATCAGCTGAGGCAGATGGAGCATCAGTTTAGTGTCTCATTTGAAGGATGGAACATTCAGGTGTGAAGAGCCCTCCCTCTACCATGCTGCCTTTCAGTGTCAATACTGATAAATTAATCCAAATACCTGTAGTGGAAATAGATCCCGCATCCTTATGATCTTCAGCATTAAAGGTGTCTGCTTTCTGTTGAGCTACCAACATTTACTGTACTACTGCCCAGTCTTTAAACCATACTACTGACCAGTCTTTAAACCAGATGCTAAGGTAAGAAGTAAGTTCAGTGCAAATAGATTGTTGCGGCCCCGGTATTAGTGTTGGGATACCATTATTTAGAGAAACTTTACTTTTTTTTTTTTTTTTTTTTTTTTATAAAAGCTAATTTTGTTAAGTAATATGGAGACTCTAACATTTAATACTAGTTTTGTTAAGTAATATGTCAAAGGAGGAGATGCCATTTATTTTCATTTCATATCATTAAAATGGTAGTGGCAGAAGTCATAAGCAGGGTCATGGCACTATATATATATATATATATATATATATATATATATATATATATATATATATATACATACATATATATATATATTTATACAAACAAAAACAGATTACCAGCTGCATTTAATCTGGATTGTTGTATAACTTGTTTTAAAACTAACACAAGACCAGAGCTCATGTAGTGTGATAAACTTTTTGGGCTGTACGGACACGTGTTCTTGGTTATTTGATTTAAAACTATGTTATCAATATCAGTAGCTTATAATGCAGTGGGGGGGGGGGGTAGGTAAGGCTATCCATAGAAATTGTTTCCTAAGGATTTTGATTTGCATTTGTAGTATACTGTAGATAAAGGATGAAGACCAAAAACATTCTTTTTGAAAACAGAGATACTGGTGGTATAATTCTATATGCATTGAAGATTCAAGTAGGAAAGATGTTATAGTGAAAGATGAAGTAATACAAATGTAGCACTTACGTTTTCAGCAACTAATTCCCCAGTCCCATTTCACTAATGTTGCATTTGTTTGCCATTATTGTACTTAATCTGTAAGACTTCAGCTAATTCATGTACTGTGCTCACTCTGTTAGATGCTTTTACTTTCCTCATGACTGTGTGACTATAGAGTTAGTATATTTAACTAAGGGGAGTGTGGGGGTGATGTACCTCATTCCTCCCACCGAAATCAAAATCTTCATTTAGTTTCTGGTTAATGTTGTCTGATCATTTGTGAATAAGCAGCTTCATTCACTTGACTGTCTGTCAGTCCTGACATCAGCTCTTCTTTCATGATGTATTCCTCAGGTATAACAAAATGAATGAAATGCCACAATGTGCAACTCTTATGTAGGTTCATAGGTAAGTGCTAGGCTAGTTGCCCTTGTAGACCATTTTAAGCCTAGCCAGTTTCCCTCAGAGTTGAGAATCAAACCCTGTACCTTATGTCTATGAGGTAAACATCTTAATCATTAAGCCAACACTCAACCCTATAAATGTAGCTGTTACTGATTGTTCCTGGTTTGCATTCTCCAGTGATCAAAAGCCGTCTGATATTTAGGACTCTGATATAGTCTGAAGTCCAGTGACAGTGAAATTGAAACTAAGCAGTCAGAATGCATGGGATCAATGCTTTGTTTAGTAGGGACTGTAGTCTTATCTTCTTTACAACTGATGGCATGGCCAAAAGAAAACATATCTAGCAGTTAACAGCAACATAATTTTTCTAGGCTTTAAATAAGTTTATACTCAGATCCACACAGTATGTGTCTAAAGTTTTCTGGTGCTCACTGAAAACAAGTGTTGTTACATACCTGTCTTTGCTATGTATTCATCATCCTCAAGGAAAAAAAAGGACCACTGGCCCAGTTGTTATGGTAGCAGTGTCACTTTGGAACTTTTTGTTTTTATTGTAATTGTTAGTTGTTGAACACCAGTCCAGGCTTAATGAGAAGTTGTGATAGATATGTGTCTGTACTGGTAGCATATCTAATCTGGCTTAGTAATGACAAGTTTGGCCTTTATATTGCCTTTATCACTGTCGTCATCATCCTTTATAGAACCTCATCAATTCCTAATGTTGTTATGAAATGTAATGTGGAATTTGCTAAACACCTTACATGACTCCAATTTGTAGTAGTGTACACAACAGTAGCTACCTTGATATATTTACACGTGTTGGGTATAATGTGCAGACAGCACACCTTACCTGGAGGATATGCAGCCTGCCATATTATGTGCATCTATAGTCAGTTGTTAGCCGCTAGACTCTGGGTTTCATCATTTCTCACATTAAAGCACACACACACACACACACACACACACGCACAGACACACACACACACACACACACACACACACACACACACACACACACACACACACACACACACACTTAACTGCTTACACATAAAAGTATTTGTATTTCCATATATGTAGATGGTATCAAGTTAGAATCAGTTATTACTAGCAACAGTGGTTGTAATGTGTTCATTAACTCTTTCTTTCTAGTGGAATAAAATGGGTGAATTCTAATTAATTTAACATTTATTTTAATTATTGTAATTTCATGACTTTTTGGCCCCTGAAAGTCAACTATGACATCCTTTTAGAGAATGTACTTTCTTATTTAATGATCTTAGTATCTATATTGACCCCGAACTGAATTTTTAAAGTCAGTGCTTCAGTAGTCAAATCTAATGCCCTAAATGTATCTGTATATTCTGTTTTACATGGTTTTAATGATGAGTTATTTTACATTTAGAATTACAGGCTGAACTAGTTTTGGCATTCCATTACTAAGTGCTAATTAATTGTTATATAATTGTTTGTGACACTGATTTTTTATGTAATGCTGCCTGATAAGACTTGAGAGTATAACTTTGTTGTGCTCCTTTGTGCATAGTGGAATAGTGGAACGTGAAGACTTACTGTGGTATTTCTGGTCTGAATAGACGCTATCTTTATGATAAGCTTGGTTTTTTGCTGAACAGCAGTTTTCTTGCTTAGATCTTTTAACTGGGTCTGAATAGACTCAGTTACTTAATACACTGCATATTGGGCATTGTGCTTGTTGACGAGCACTTCTTACGTGGAGCCAACACCAGAGGCATTTTATTTCATATTATCATTTTTACGTTATACTGGCCGTTTTGCTGGTGTTTTATGGTGTTTTGATTGCAGCAATTGTGTTACTTTATATTTTCCAGTGGTTGTAATGTGTTCATTAACTCTTTCTTTCTAGTGGAATAAAATGGGTGAATTCTAATTAATTTAACATTTATTTTAATTATTGTAATTTCATGACTTTTTGGCCCCTGAAAGTCAACTATGACATCCTGTTAGAGAATGTACTTTCTTATTTAATGATCTTAGTATCTATATTGACCCCGAACTGAATTTTTAAAGTCAGTGCTTCAGTAGTCAAATCTAATGCCCTAAATGTATCTGTATATTCTGTTTTACATGGTTTTAATGATGAGTTATTTTACATTTAGAATTACAGGCTGAACTAGTTTTGGCATTCCATTACTAAGTGCTAATTAATTGTTATATAATTGTTTGTGACACTGATTTTTTATGTAATGCTGCCTGATAAGACTTGAGAGTATAACTTTGTTGTGCTGTTATGGTCCCTTAGTTGTTGAATACTTTGCTGTTGTAAACACTATTTAGGAAAGTGGTATTGGGTAGCAGCTGTTGTCCATGATTAATCTTTCCATCTTCTTCCATGCAGGTTCTTCTGTTGCTCATAGAAATTTCCTGTATAGTAAAAGTGTTTAACTCATTGACATTTTGGGGGTCAAGATTTCTTAATTAAGTGACTTACCAATTAATAACAGGCAGCATGTGACAGTGCATATTGTAAAAAGCAAAGTTATGCAGTATGTAACTAAGAGATGTACTATTTGACACGTCATATTTTAATATTTACATTCATATTTTCATAATTGTGTGAGTTGTGTTACTGAGGGCACGGTCTGTACTGTCATAGAGGGGGACAGTAAAATATACTTTCACTTTCTGTTTATAATGCATAATGCTGGAGATATTGGTAGTTTGTTAGTAAGTATAAATATGTGCAGTATTTCTGTATTTACATTAATGTTTCTGAAACCATCTGACTTACAAAGTATAGCAGAATATCAGCCAGAACATTAGATTATGTTGGAGAAAATTGTTATTGATACTTTCACTGTTTAAGTTGTACAGTCTGAGAAATATTGAATGTTATTTATACTGTTAATTTAGCACATTTTTTCAAATAAGTGTATGTTTTCATATTTCCTTAAATATTTCAGTAAACAAATTAATTTTATGTCATCACAAAAAAGCTCAGTTCTTCTAAATGAAAAGTGCCTAGGTTGTACAGTTTTCAAGTTATGAAAAGATGTTTGGGAATTTTTTTTTTACATTATAATATGTTTAGTAAGAATATAGGTGGACTGATTCAAAGTCCTCTCACTATACCCGGTATCCTACAGACTACTAAGAGGTGATCTGTGTTTGGCATACAAAGCACCCTCCGACCCAGTACTGATGGATGCACTGCAAATCAGTAAATCAAATGATTTCAGAAACATTCAGTCCAGAGATCTAAACCTGTTTTGCAATGTCAACAGAATGATTTGGAGGGACAGGTGTATCTCACAGAGAATAACACTGCCGTGGAACAGACTCTCCATCCATGTACAACAAAGGTCACCCCTGTCCATATTCAAGAGCAGCTTGGATCTGTGGATAGGTAGGACTGCCCCGTTTACTACTAATGGACAGCGAGAGCTCTTAAGTGCTTTATCCTGGGTCCACTCAAATTATCTATGGTATGATCTCAGTTATTATCACTAGGGGTAACCTACAGTTATCAACCATGGCATGGGTAAGGACAATCTAACATCAAATGGGGCAAGTTAATTTAAGCATGAAAAGGGAAATTGGCTAGGCATAAAATAGCCTTTGAGGGCAGCAAGCCTAATACTTACCTATGAACATATGACATTGGATCATATTGCTAATAAAAAGTAGAAACCGTCTATATAAAACTATTGTATTTTGTCATTGCTTTATATTCTTTAAAACATAAAAATGCAGAATTCCTTTTTTTGTGTGTATGTAATTGCTTTCTAAAATTTTGTATATTAGACCAGTATGACTGAAATGGTAGCTTTAACACTAAAAATACATTTTTTTGCTGATCAGTAATATTTTTTTCTGTTATTCATTTGCAGCATTTTATGCTTGGCAATTAAAGCCCCTAAATATGCCTCTGCACTAAAAGAATACCGAAGAACCTAGAAATACAATTATTAACCAAACATATACACTTGTTTAAATACTGTGAGTGTTTTGACATGGCTAATCCTAGCACTAATCAAGAAGGAAGCGGTAATCCTGACACACTGGAGAAAAGTAATGAAGATACTCAGCCTTTGGTAAATACAGAGAGGCGGAATAAGTGTGGCATCATAAGTGAACCTTTAAATAAATGCCTGAAAAAGTCTCGTCCATTGTCACACTACTTTGACAGTACCAGTGCTGTAAGTGAACAGTCAAACAATGGAACCTCCTTAAATAATAGCAGTGAATCACTTCCTACAAAGTCTAATTCTACCTCAAAGCACAAAACCATCTCTAACATGTTGAACAAGTCATATAGGGTATCAGATCTGTCCTTGGATGCACAGAATGGTTTGCAGCAGTTCACTCAGGCTATGGAGATGCTAAAAAGAGTAGGCGCCGAGCACATTCCTATACCAAATGAGCATGGACAAGCTATTAATGACATGGAAGGTGTTTCAGCTGCAGAAACAATGAACATTCCTACAGATTTTCCTTACCTTGGGGCTTTTCCTATTAATCCAGGGCTTTTCATTATGACTCCTGCAGGGGTTTTTCTGGCAGACAGTGCACTTCATATGGCTGGTTTGGCAGAATATCCAGCCCAGACTGAACTGGCATCAGCCATAAACTCTGGGAAAAAGAAAAGAAAAAGGTGTGGGATGTGCCCTCCATGCAGGAGACGGATAAATTGTGAGCAATGCAGCAGCTGTAGGAATCGCAAGACTGGTCATCAGATTTGCAAATTCCGGAAATGTGAGGAACTGAAAAAGAAGCCTTCTGCAGCACTGGAGGTAAATTAGTGACTTCATATAGTAAAATGAGGGTTCCCTTCAAGTATTCATATTGCAGATCTTTATAAGTAGGTTACAGGTTCTTGACATTCCTTTTCACTCTTGACTAGTCCAACTCTCAAAAAAAAAAAAAAAAAAAAGGTAATGTAAACTGCCAATTAATGCTTTTGTTTATATTTCATTTGCCAAATGACTTATTCTAAATGTAAGAATTTCCTATATACATACATGCAAATATATATATATATATATATATATATATATATATATAGCTCTACCTGACATGGTCGATAGTTCATATGGGCGAAAGTTCATTTGGTCGACAGTTCATTTGATCGACAATCCACACCCCCCCTAACTATATATATCAACTCCAGGGTTGCACAACATTGGGGAAGGGGGCAAATCTGCTTGTCGACCAAATGAACTGTCGACCAAATGAGTGTCGATCATATGAACTGTCGACCATGTCAGGTAGACCCATATATATATATATATATATATATATATATATATATATATATATATATATATGAGTATATGTATATATAATATATATATATATATATATATATATATATATATGTATATATTTATATTTATATGTCCTTTTTTATCTACTTATTTATGCCTACGTGTACATCTATATCCTTTTCTGAAATGTATCAAGCTTCTAAGTATTTCAGTTTTAGCTTGTATTTCCAGGTATGACCCATCAACCTGCCATAACATAAAACAAATTGTTATATATTTATTTATTATTATTTTAAATTTGTTTACCGGGAAGGACTGTACTTTTTCAGCGGAGGCCCGGGGAGTAAAGCTCCAGTTAGTAAGTAGACATAGAGTAATACAAGGCATAAAGGTCATAAATTTAAATGTGATTAAATGCAAATCAGTACAAGAAAGAGAAAAGCTCCTGTTAGTAAGAAGACACACCAAATAAGAATAATGAAGAACATGGTCATAAATGGAGTAATACAAAGGTCAAAGGTCAAAACTCAAATGTGATGAAATATAAGTCAGTACAAGGCATGTAGCAGTGGTATATACAATGTTATAAAATGTGTTATGGCAGCTAGTAGTGTATATTCCATTAGTAAATTAGAGGAATTTTATGCAGGGATGTGGAGTATAGAGAGTCAGGAGGAGAATAAGATTGTGGTATATGTATGATCTCTGTGTATTTCTGTTGAATTTAGACATCAGTGGAAGAATGTTGTTTGAGGTAGGTCACATTGTGGTGTTAAAAATAATCTTAGTTTCTGTGTTTAACATTAGGCAGGAGCAGTTGAGAATGGGCTCCTATATATCAGCCGGGGTTGGAGCATTGGCAGAGTGATTTACTTTGGAGATGATTTTTTTAGGCTAGTTTTAAGTAGTGGTAAGGCTTGTATAGAGGTAATGTTTACAGGTAGTTCATTCCAGATTTTACCTATGTAATTTGCAAATAGGGAGTCCCCAACAATTCCAATACTGCAGAAACTCGGAGTAAAAAAAAAAAAAAAGTAAATTAAAAAATGTATTACTTTTTCCTCTTTGGCACAGTTAGGTGTCAGCTTCACCTCAGTCCTGTCACCAACATCCCTCATCTCCCACACTTTGTATTATTCAAATGTTCTTTGGGAATTATCATGGTTTATCATCTAATGTTTTGTTGACTCATGAAGTATGGTGTATGTTCTTACTAAATCCTGGATTGCTGACACCTCACTCTGCCAAAGAGGAAAAAGTAATACATTTTTTTAATTTACTTTTTTAATTTACTTTTTTTTTTCTCCAAGTTTCTGCAATATTGTAATTGTTGGGGTTGGATGAAGTACCCAAGTTTGGTGGTGCAGGGACACAACCTCTTGTAAAATCTTTGTTATTTGACTGATATGTGATGATGTTCTTCGTGTTTCACTGTTTCACTGTTGCAGTCATCACACTTGGGTTATTTGCCTGCAGGTAGCCCTCAGTCGGCCCGAATAACAGAGTCTTGTGATTTCTGCGTCGGACGCTATTGCCTCTTCCATGACATCAGGGTGTCAGGAGTACAAAACATGCAGCCGGCACCATTACATCAGCTTTTCTTGCTGTGCGGGAGCCCGAAGCAGAAGCAGTTCGCAAGTGCCGGTCAGCTGCTACCTGAAATTTTCGTTTTTCGAGTTTCAAACCTGAAGTCCTCTAAAGCTAAGTACCCCATTTGGGATTTTTTTTTCTTGCTCTAACCAGTGTCAGAAAAAGTTAACAATTGTCTTGCCTGTGGAAAGCAAATACCTCACAGAGATTTTCATTCTTACTGCGTCACCTGTTTAGACCCAGACCACGACGTACCTTGCTGTTGGTTTTGTGCCTTGTTTAATGCCCAAACTATCCATCATTGGGCTATCTTTGTTGCTAAATTCTTTAACTCTCATTCCCCGTATTCCAAAATGGCTTCGATAAGCCATCCGACTACCGATCTTCTGAAAAAACGTAAGGATAAGGATAAAGACAAAGGCAGCCTGCATAGGTCCAAAACTGCTGACGCTTCCATTAAGCTAGTCACCAGTCCACTGGTACTCAGTGAGGTGCTTTCACAGCCCCTGATACCCACTTCTACAGATTTGCAGGCCTCTGCTGAGACCCATTCGGACTCCGGTATGCCACAAGATGCTTCTTCAATTATGGAACCTGCGGATGTCTCTACCTTGGATGGGTCCGGAGCCGCTGTGCAGGCACTGGCTTCTGAGGGTGTATTCCGACCTTCTGATGTTCATATTAAACCGACTACTTCATTTCAGACTAAAACGACCAAGTTTCTCAGGCCCAGAGTTCACACTACGCCTGGAAAACGACGACCAAAGTGCATGCTCAAGCTCCCATGCCACAGAAACAAATGCTTAGAGTGGCTGAAGACCTCATAACTTTAACTAGGGGAAGCCAGCCTTCCCCTTTAAAAAACAAATAATTGATTTCCCTTCTGATTCAACAGACCATGAGTCCAATGACTCTGATCCCTCTGATTACCAGGACATACCTTTATCTGCCTATGAGGATTCAAATGCAGAGGATTCCATTCCCTCTGACTCCTCTCCAGAGGACTTTTCTTTTGGTGAAACCTTACATACCTTAAGAGAGCATTTCCGCTGGGAATGCCAGGACTACCCACAGTCCAGAAAGAGACTCAAATAATTTTTAGACTTTCCTCAGCACAGGCCTCTAGCTATACCCCCTGTCCTGGATATTGTAGATGATGTTTTCATGGAATCCAGTCTTACTCCTGATACTTTACCACCAGCTCCTAGAAAGCTTGACAGGTATTACAGGGTAACTGACTCTCACAAATTTCTCTTTAAGAATCCCACTGCAGATCCAGAGACCATTTCTGAGGGACCTAAAGGTATTAAGGTTACTACAGACAAAAAACCTACCCCTTCGGACAGGGATTTGAGGGCTTTAGACAGATGGGACAAGAAGGTATATATCTATGCAACTCTTGCCATCAGGGCTTTAAATTGCCAGTTTCACATGTTTTGAAGTACCAGCAGCATATTATGGAACTAATTAAACAACAAAATGTTGTTGCTTCCAGATTTTACAGAAAATAAAGATTTACAAGAGTTAATGCATTCTGCAAACCAAGTCAGTAAACATACTTTGCAGTTGGTTTTGATGCCTTAGAAGCATCTTGCAGGGCTGTTGTCACTGGGTCTGTTCTGAGAAGGCATGCTTGATTAAAGGAACAAATCTTGCTAGACCATGTCAGATCAAATTACTAGATGCTCCATTAAACCAGGAATGTTTGTTTGGCACAAAAGCAGAAGAGGCTCTTAAAAAGATGGAGGAAAAAGCTAAATATATGCAAACTGTTAAAGATTTCTTGCAGGTACAGCTACCTAGATTCAGTAGGCATTGGCCTTCTAAAAACTTGTCCTTTCCAGTCCCTACCAGGTCTTCTCAGCTCAAACACAGGGGCAACAGACCACCAAGACTACAGTCTCAGGGTATGCACAGATCTAAACAATGGGGTGCTCCCCCCTCAAAAACAGGGAATGGTAAGCCACCCCCTTTTTGAAAAGTTCACAATGACTTGTCTGTCATCCTTCCCAGCCATGCCCAAGTACTTGCACCCCTAGGAGGAAAACTCGCCCTGCATGCAAAAAACTGGATGTCCATTACTCAGGACCGATGGATCCTAAACATTGTAGCCCAGGGATACAGATTCTACTTCCACTCACTGCCAACCCCAAACGGGTTGCCAGGCCTTCCTCCAAACCAGTAGGCAGAGGCTCAAAAGCAAGTACTTTCTCTTCTCAGTATAAGGGCTATTCAACCTGTTCCAATAGAGCAAAGAGGACAGGGTTTCTACTCCAGACTGTTCCTGGTGCCCAAAAAAGAGGGCTCTTGGCACCCTATCCTGGACCTGTCCATTCTCAGCACCTTCCTGGTGGTCCCAAAATTCAAAATGCTTACACTACAACAGCTGCTTCCTATGCTAGCCAAGGACTCCTGGCTAGTCACCCTAGACCTAAAAGAAGCTTATCTGCACATCCCCATAAGGGAATCTTGCAGGAAATATCTACGTTTCAGGGCAGGCTGTATGCACTATCAGTTCTCTGCAATTCCCATTGGCTCATCTACTGCGCCCAGGGTTTTCACAAAGTGCTTGCCTCCAGCCATTGCATACTGCAGACAGAGAAATATTCAAATTTATCCATACTTGGACGATTGCCTGATCCAGGCAGACAGTCAGGAATTGCTACTTCAGCACCTGGCATTTGTAAAGAGACTTCTAACCTCTCTGTGGTACACCCTCAATGAAAAGAAATCACATCTGGTGCCCAGCCAAAAAATTGGATTCCTGGGAGCAAGCTTGAACACAACATCCCAGATGGCATTCCTTACTCCCGAAAAGCAGGTTTATTTGACAAACTACTTCAAACTAATGGCCACCAGAACCCAGCTATCTGCAAGGAAAATACTGCAAGCTCTGGGGTTCATGGCCTATTGCATTCTGTTAATTCCATATGAAAGACTGCGTATGAGGAAACTTCAATGGTACTTAAAAAGTCTCTGGCGCCAGCATTCTCAGGACCTGAAAACAATTATTCCTATCATTCCGTGTCTAAGGGCAGAGTTCCTTTTTTGGGCAGAGGCTTGCAACCACAACAAGGGACTCCCTTTCACTCAAACCCTTGTCGACCAAACCCTGACAACAGACGCATCAGACTATGCATGGGGGGGATCACATGGCTGGCAGAAGTATTCGAGGCAAATGGAGCCAAGGACAAATTCACCTACATATCAATCAAAAAGAAATGTTAGCTGTACAGAATGCTCTGACTGCCTTCAAATACCTTATCCTTCTAGGACAACTCTTTATAAAGACAGACAATGCCACAGTTATGTGGTACATAAACAATCAGGGGGAACTCATTTCTACCCACTCTGCAGGTTAGCCATGGCCCTGTGGAACACAACGTTGAGCAACCAAGTGCACCTGCAAGCTCAATTCCTGCGAGGCAAACAAAATTCACTGGCAGATGACTTAAGCAGAAATGTACTGGTCCCACACGAGTGAAAACTGGAACCCAACTCATTCAAACTTCTAACCCACAGGTGGAGGACACCAGAGGTGGACCTCTTTGCCTCCCCCAAAACCATCAGTTGAGCAAATTTTGCACTAGAAATCCCCACAGCCAAACTTGGAAAGTGGATGCCCTATCCTTTGCATGGGAAAACCTCTCAATTTATGCCTTCCCCCTCTGCCCCTCCCCTCAAAAGTACTACTCAAGATCAAACAGGACAAACCAAAGACAATCCTTATTGCACCGGACTGGCCCTGCCAGCACTTGTACCCACCCCCACGCAGTCAGGCAGCAGTACCACCCTGGCACCTACATCAGACCCCCTCCCTGCTGTCCCAGCAGAAGGGACGGATTTTGTATCCTCAGCTGCAAACCCTGAACCTTGCAGTCTGGCTTATTCCCTGAATACACCACCAGCAACCCTCAGCAAACAGGTGCTGGATGTCATCCTTGAGGCCAGAAGGCATAGTACTAGGAAATCCTATTCAGAAAAATGGAAAAGATACTGTTCTTGGAGCCAGTCTCAAGGAAAAGAGACAGCCGTGCCCAACTTGTGGGTAAATTTCAATATACCACAACCACAGAGTCAGTTATTGCTATTATACAATGACATTATTTAAGAAAAAAATACTTACTTTTCTTAAATAATGTCTTTGTATAACGGCGCATTACTGTTCTTCTGCTGGCTGTGGTACACTGCTTCCTTGTTTTGATGTACTGAGCATGCATATGGGACTTGTGTCCCATGCATACCCAGTACATCAATCATCAATGCTTTGGAATGGAAGCAATTGAGAAAAGAAAGTCTCCGTTGCTCTGTTTTGTTTCTTTTTTTCTTTTTTATTTGTTAAAAAGAATGTTTTTAGCACTTTATACCAACGGAAAAAAGTCCAGGCCACTGGACCTTTTTCTGTTGGTATATTGTGGGATTTACAACGGGCACGCTGGCCAATCAGCGTGCATGTTTTGGAATATTAATTGGGGGGGGTCATTGTATAATTGACAATAACCTGAAATTTGATCACCATATAGCACATACCAAAAAAAAAAGTTCACAAGAAACTTGGCCTTCTATATAGAAATAAACAATTCCTAACAAACAGTACAAAAGTCACAACTGCCAGAACACACCTCCTATCAACACTCTTATATGCATCCCCAATCTTAACCAACCTCCGAAAAATAGACCTTGCCAAAACTGAAGCTTGTTATAATAAAATCTCTAAATTTGCCACCAATGCATATTACAAGTCACATCACTGTTTATCCCTCAAACATCTCAAATGGCTTGAACTCCCTCAACTCATACACTTTATTCAACTTATTTTAGTATATAAAACATTCCATAACCCAGAAAACACCCCAGCGCTCAAAGACATCATACAACCCTACTCTGCTTCAAGATCCCTTCGCTCTAACAATAAATTACTACTGCAAATCACTAAAGCTAAAAACTCAGCTGGTGAATCCATTTTCTCCAACTACACTTCCAAACTATGGAACAGTCTATCAAACTCACTAGTGACTAACTCTTCAACAGTGCAGTTTAAAAAACTCCTAAAAACCCACCTTCAGTTCCGCTGGATAGCTCAGTCCTCTCCTCCACTCTACTTTTTTAGGACCACTGTGATAAGCATTATGTTGACTGCATATAACTCTTTGTAAATACTCATAATCACTACATCTTTGTATACTTGTCTATTGTCATTGTTTAATTTCTGTCACTCTGGATGTAACTACAAATTCTCTGTATGCCCTATATTTCCAATGTTACTGTGTTACATACTCTATTATCATTGTTTACTATGTACTTGATGTTTTGGAGCTTTTCTACCCAGGCCTTCACTGAAAAAAGACATATGTCTAGTTTGACTTTCCCGGTAAACAAATGTTAAATAAAATAAGTAAATAATAAAAAATATATATATAATTTTACAATTATATTCTTAAACTGCATTCTGTATATGGGTTGCAGAAATTCAGTGTCTTAGTTGAGATGCTGATGGTTTGTAGATGATTTGTTGAAAATTTAAGCTCACAATATTATGTTTCAGCATAATTATGGGAATTTGTTGACTCTGCAGTGTTATTTGTACCATATTTCCTCTAAGAGGTTTGTTACAGTTATAAAATAGGGATCTGTAATTTTTGTAGTTCAGATTTTACATTTACTATTTCATGTATGGTTTTGTATTTTATTGTAGAATACTACTTCCACCCATTTTAGTAAACTGATTGTTGTACAGGGTTGTGACTTTTAACTAACTGGAAGTTGGGTATGAAATTTTAGAGTATCATTTTATAGTGTATTCTATCAAACTGTCTTGAGCCATTGCACAAATTCATTTATATGTGTCCTGTTGCATTCATTTTCATTAATTGCATTTTGTGTCTGAGTTGCATAATTTATTGTAATGTTTCAGGTGGTGGTTGTGCATGAGATTGTGTCTTGAAACCCTGAAGTCAAAATGTTAAGTTTTTGCAGAAAAATGGACACGTTTGCATTTTAAAGAGTTATGTGCATTTATTAAAAATAATGTTAAAATACTTTTTTTTATTTTATTGGAGTCAGTTTTAACTAATTGTTTTGCAGAGTTACAACATTTTTACTGTCGAATTTCCATATGAAATTTTCAGGGTAATAATTTTACAGCTAGTAGCACTTGACTTTATTGACCTGAGCAACTTGTAAAAAAGTAAAATATTGGGACATTCCAAAGCCATGTAGCTGAAACACTTGTACTCCTCCAAAGGGTGGTTTGTATATTTCCCATAAGACACATTCATAGGACATTTAAGCTCTTATGCAGTCAAGTCACTGGCATGCCATGGTCCTTTTGATGCTTTTGTCGATGAGATTTTCCTGTTTGACCTTTTTTATGTGGTCTTTTGTTCATTACTGAGGACTTTGCAGTCACCTCTAATGTAATGCATATACGGCTTTGTTTATAGATGAAAGTTTCTCAGATAATGGGCTTGCCAAGGTATCTTTGATATTTTCGCCTATGAAGGTATTAAATTTAGGGATCTTTTTGCCAAACTTCTTTGTGTCATTTTGCAATTCCATTTGTAAATAGTAAATCATTATTTTCTTAAATCACATTTTGGATCTGTATTGTAATAGTTCATGTGACATCGGTGCAAAGATGATAGGCTGAAAACTTGAGCTTAAAATGTTAAATTTTGGCAGAAGTATGTGCAATTTTTAAATAATGTTATAAAACTCATATTTTTCATGTTTATTAGCTTCAGTTTTAGCTAACTGTTTTGCAGAGATATAACATGTTAAACAATGCAGAACTTTGTTTTGAAATGTTGAGGATTTTCCTTTTATGGACCCTTTTGTCAAAGAATTGTAAAATGGCACACAACAGAATCCACAGTAATTTTTATTAGTCATATTTTGGAACCAGGATGTATAAATTTATTGTCATTGTATAGGTATTACTAGTCCTAGATAATATGTTGAAAATTTAAATCCAAAATATTAAGTTTTGGCAGCACTGTGAGCATTAGTTCAAAATAATATTTTAAAAGGATATTTGTTCATTATTTATTATCTTTTGTATGGCAGACATTTTTATTTATGTACACTACTTTCTTTTTGAACATATTTTCAGCTTTTTTTAAAGATATGTATAAATTGATGCAGAGCCTTATTCCACTGCATGTCATAATTAGTGGTGAGAGAAATAATGTCTGCCACACATACACACTCACACACACACACACACACACACACACACACACACACACACACACACACACAGACACACACACACACACACACACACACACACATACACACACACATAATAGGCAGATTTATACCACATAAAACAAAGTAAAAGCTACACTTAATGTACCAAATAAGGACAAAATAGCCTTGAGTCAGACATTTCTCCTGATCATCATTTTATTTAATAAATGTCTTCATCTTCACTCCTACTTGGACTTCATCAGAGTAATGATAATTGTGAAAATGATAACTTGTATAACAAATGTGACAATCACATGTTAAAAAACAAGCGATCTTTGTTAGTAAAAGATGCTCACTGTACATATAAAAGAATCCCCACACTTAAATCACATGCAAAAGATTCCAATATTTATAACATTTTCATAAATGACTTTCAGATATCCTCTAATCATTCTATACTGGCTCAGCATACAGGTGACTCAACCCTCACCTGTCCAACAGAAGCTCTCGGCTCACTGTAAACATAGACTCAGGATCATTTTCGTCAACTGAGTCATGGCTTAGTAACTCTCAACTAATAAATCACCCCCCAAAAATAGTTATTCCTCTTCATTCTCAAATCGCACAAAGGTACTGTCTCAAACCTAATCATTACTTCCCCAAATAGCATTGGCATCAGTCTACTCAGTGTCACTGTTGATGATATCCTAAAATTGTTTTAACAGATACAAAAAAAAAAGCAAGTCAAAACTTTAGGACCCTATACAGCATAAATACATTTCTCATTGAATGCAGCAGAAAAAAAAACACTAACCTGCACTCCAGCATGACTACTAAACTACAATAATGTTACAATAAAATTGCAAAAATTCATTTTCAACCTTAACCTATTGGTCTCATCATTGCGTTGCCCATCAGAAGCACAAATGTTTGGAACTACCTCAGAAACACAGATACAATCAACTACTAATGGCACTAATTTTAGTGTATAAATCAAACAGATGTCCTCATCTAAAAAAATGCCCTTATATCATACCCAGCAACTGTGTGAACTACAGTTCAGCAGGTGCACTCCTGTGTGGCAGACAAAACTCCAGAATATGGAACTTACTTTCTCTAAATCAAAATCTCCGCTAAAAGCTTTCCTCGTTCACAACATACCGAAAAATCCACCAAACGGGCTCATGGTTATGTTCTTGTAACTTGGCAAGGTAATCCCAACACTGCCTCTCCTTTTACTTCCCCTCTCTTAAATCATCATCTTTCCTGGTAATACATGGTATTATAAAACAACTAAGAAAAAAGTAAGGACTGAAATTGCATAAAATTTCTTCTCATTACCTTTTTTATTTAGTTAGTAATTTTGTCCTCATTTTTGCTTGGATTTCTTCAGAAGGTGATCTTTTTGAGCATTAAGATTTACAAGGATTCTGTAGATACTCATCTGTGTAGTAAGTGTTTTAAAAAATCTTCTGACAATAATATATATCTCAAAAAAAATCTGCTTTTACTGTATTTGTGTTTCTTCCTACTTTATTTTGCTTTTGCGTCATCTTAAAAGTACTCAATTGTATTTATTACTGCTTGGTGTAACTCATTCTAAGCCTTTTAGTTTAAGCACTTGGGCTTCAGACCAGTTGTTTTACATTTGGAAGGTTTGTGGTCTGCACTGTGGTGGCAGGACAGGTAGCTTACATCCTTCTAAGTTGGGAACTGCTAACTGAGGGCTCAGTGTCTGTTATTCTAAAAGTGTATTAATTCTGTTTTAAGCACTTGGGCTTCAGGCCAGTTATTTTACATTAAAAGGGTTCGTGGTCTGCACTCTTGTGGGAGGAGAGGCTGGACTCTGCCCTTCTAGCTGGGAATTTCTGGTTAAAGGCTTATAGTGCCTGCATATCTAAACTGCTTCTTACTGAAATTGGTACACCTTGTTTGCTGTAGCATAGACTAAATCCAGGCCTGCTGAATCTAGCTTTGTTTGTATAACCTGAGCACTAATCCAGGCATTCTTTAAAGTATTCAATTCTATTTATTACTGCTTGGTAGTAACTTGATTAAAGTATAGCTATCATTCTAAGTCTTTTGGATTAAGCACTTGGGCTTCAGACCAGTTGTTTCACTTTAGGAAGGTTTGTGGCCTGCACTGTGGTGGCAGGACAGGTAGCTTACATCCTTCTAAGTTGGGAACTGCTGATTGAGGGCTCAGTGTCTGTTATTCTAAAAGTGTATTAATTCTGGTTTAAGCACTTGGGCTTCACGCCAGTTGTTTTACATTAAGAAGTTTTGTGGTCTGCACTGTAGTGGCAGAACAGGTAGCTTACATCCTTCTAAGTTGGGAACTGCTGATTGAGGGCTCAATGTCTGTTATTCTTAAAGTGTATTAATTCTGGTTTAAGCACTTGGGCTTCACGCCAGTTGTTTTACATTAAAAGGGTTCATGGTCTGCACTCTTGTGGGAGGAGAGGCTGGACTCTGCCCTTCTGAGCTGGGAATTTCTGGTTAAAGGCTTATAGTGCCTGCATATTTGAACTGTTTCTTACTGAAATTGGTACACCGTGTTTGCTGTAGCTTGGACTAGATCCAGGCCTGCTGAATCTAGCTTTATTTGTATGCTGCTTGTTTGTTTGCTTGTTATTTCCCTGAAATGCTAATTCCACCTAAAACTTGGCTATTCAGCACTTCTGTGGATCCCTAGTGATATCTGCATTGCTTACTGTACTTATTTCCTTGTTTCACTTGAAAGAAAGTTACTGTTTGTCGTTTTTGCATTTAAGTTACCTGTAACACATTGCATTTAATTTACCTGGCACTTGCTCACTAAAGCAATTATATAAGTCAGCATTAAAAATTAAAAGCACTACACCCTCATAAACTCCCCTTGAGTACCTCGTTCCCCATTAGCCCTTTTTTTCAATTATAAAGGAATTCCCAATACTATTCTAGCATGTCCAAAGGTCAGTTGTCAATCTCCTCTCCGGTCCAGCTGGTGAATCTGGGAATCTTGAGGCAATGTTACAACTGCCTCATGTACACAGACAACCCTCTCCTCCTCCCAACAAATTCCAACACATGTGAGAGATGCAACCATATAGCCATACTGGAGGCTAAGCTCTCTCAACTCAGTACTGGCGAAACCAGTCAGGAGGAGAAGGAAACCACACTCACTACAATTCCAGTCTCACGTAGACCTACCACGACAGCAAACCAAACACATAAACACACAAAAACATACTCGGAGGCTCTAAATAAAAATCTGCCTAAGCAGCAGAGACCTCCAAAGCAGACACCCAAGCAACCACTACCCCAAAACAAAACACGTGCAACACATAGCTCACAAAGCCAGTGTGCCGAACAGTCACAGCCCTTAAGGCTAAACAACACACCTGATACACTTGTAATAGGTGACTCTATCGTCAGGCACACTGACGTCCCACTCACCAGGCTAAACAAGGAGAAGGTCAGGGTGAGCTGCCTGTCGGGCGCTAGGATCTGCCACATAACACAAGCACTCAGGTCACTCCAAGGCAAGTACAAATATGACTCAGTCATTGTCCATGCTGGTGTGAATGACCTGAGACGTACCTCCTTGGACTACATGAAAAGAGACATAGAGGAGCTCTTTGAGCATGTGGCCCAGGCCGGTATGACCCTGGCTTTGAGTAGCATCTTACCCTCACCAAGAATGATGCCACAATATGAAGACAAGATGATCAATTTCAACAATTGGCTTAAGTACTGGTGTCATTCAAAGGGGATCCAGTGCCTGTCAGCCTGGGATGACATGCTCGACAAGCCACGATGCTTCGCTAGGGACGGCTTGCACCTGTCACCCCTGGGCTTTCGGATATTGGCAAAGGCTCTTGCTACCACCATAGTGCCTTTTTTAAGCAAGGCTCAAAAGACAAACCCACCTCCATAGGTATCACAAGGGATAAGAAACTAAGAGTAATGTTACTCAATGCCAGAAGTCTAAACCTCAAGATGCACTTTTCGAAACACTCCTTAGCATGGAGAACATCGATATCTGTGCAGTAACAGAAACCTGGTTCAAGGGTCCCGAGGGCACCCCAGCACTACCAGGTTATACCTCTTACCATGCTTTTCGGCCCCAAAACTTGGACCGCACCACAAAAGGAGGGGGAGTATCAATATTCGTCAAAGATACCCACACCTCCAGGTTGGTGGCACAGCACGAAGCATCAGAGACTATCCATGTGCAACTAACAGTGGGTAAAACTGCCTTCCAGTTTATAGCCTGCTACAGACCACCCTCCCAAACCCAGGAACCCCACTCGGCCTTCCTGAGAACACTGGAAAATATGAAGGTCTCTCCAAACACCATTATATTGGGCGACTTCAACTACCCAAACATAGACTGGGAGCATTACTCTAGCTCCAACACCCTAGCCCAAAGGGTCCTAGAATTTATAAACTCAAATGCTATGGAACAACTTGTTAACACTCCCACAAGAGGGGAAAACATACTGGACCTGATCATCACCAACATGGGGACTCTATGCTCCAGACCAGAAGTGTATCCCTCACTGGTAAGATCAGACCATAAACTAATCTCACTGGATATTCACATCCCGACTGCACCCCCTGCCCTGAAAACCACAGTGAAAAACTTCTCTAAAGCAAATTTCACACTCCTCAAAACCGAGGTGGAATCCTTCAAAGCCCCCGGGCCTGTGGAAAATACAGCCCAGACCACAGAATCCTAAACACATTCTATGAACACCTTCATGAATGCATGGATCATGCAATCCCAAATAAAACCAAGACCCAATCCTCCAAAGGCAGACGTCCTGTCTGGTGGACCCCAGCCATAAACAAACTATACAATAGAAGGAGGAAGCTACTACATGATAGAGCAAAATCCCAAAAAGGGAAGGCATCTCTGATCAGTATTAGCAAAAAACTACGGGCACTCATAAAATCGTCTAAGGCCAGCTTCGAGAGAAAAATTGCACAGGACACTAAGGATAATCGCAAGGCTTTCTTTAGTTATGTTAGGAACCTGGGTGGGAATTCCCAGATATGCTCAGAATTAGTCCAAAATGACAAAAAATACACCAAACCCACAGACATTGCCAACATCCTAGCTGACAGGTTCAGAGCAAACCCCCCCCCCTCTCCACCAAAAGGGCAAATATTTATCCCAGCAGAGTGCTGCCCCCCTGACATCTCAGATGCTCAGGTAAGAGCTGCCCTCTCCAAAGCAAAAAACACAGCATCAATGGGACCAGACGGTGTCCTGGGCTGCGTCCTACATGAACTCCAAGAAGAGCTAAACCCAAACATAAAACTACTGTTCAATCTCAGCCTTACTACAGGATATGTACCCAAAGAGTGGCGTACAGCAACAGTGGTCCCTCTCCACAAAGGTGGTGCCTCAACGGATCCTGGAAACTATTGCCCCATAAGCCTGACTAGCTTGGTCTGCAAAGCTATGGAAAGGATCATCATGGACCTCATAAATAAAGATATTGAGGCCCTACAGACACTGGATCCTACCCAGTTCGGCTTTGTTAAGGGCAGATCCTGCCTCTTAAACCTGGTTGATTTCTTTGAAACAGTCACCAAGGCCATTGACGAGGGGAAGGTGGTCCACACAGCCTACCTGGACCTCGCAAAAGCCTTTGATACAATACCCAACTCGGGCATTATAGATAAGCTCACCAGCTTAAATATAAACCCCTATGTCACTAGATGGGTTGCAAACTGGCTCAAGGACAGAACCCACATGGTTAGAATTGCTGGAGCCATGTCAGACTCCAAACCAGTTACAAGTGGCGTCCCACAAGGCTCAGTCCTGGGACCTCTCTTGTTCGGTATATATTTCTCTGAGGTACAGGCCAACACGGAAGGACTGTGGCTGACTAAGTTCACAGATGACTGCAAACTGGGCGCCATAATCGACTCTCCAGCCGACACAAGCATCCTCCAAAAGGGCCTCATAGAAACAGACAACTGGTGCCAGAGCCATGGCCTCAAGCTAAGCGCCAAAAAGTGTATAGTCATCCCCTTTGGCAAAAACAAACTGCCCACAAATTACCACATAGGTGGTATTCCATTAAGTACAGAAGAAGTAATTAGGGACCTGGGGACCCAAGTTGATAGCAATCTCTCATTTGACAACCACGTGGCCAAAGTGGTTAAAAAAACATTTTATATAGCCCACCTAATCATGAAGGGATTCACATCTAGATCAGGGGAGGTCATCGTGCCTCTTTACTCATCCCTCATCAGGCCCATAATTGAGTACAATGCCCCTTTTGGGATATACCTTACCAGACACCTGCAGCAACTGGAAAGACCCCAAAAGTACCTCACCAAGAGGATCATAGGGTTCAAACAAATGCCATATGCTGCTCGGTTAAAGAAACTCCAGCTCTACTCAGTGGCATACCGCCTGCTCAGAGGCGATCTGTGCCTGATGTATAAAGCCATGTCCAAACCGGAATTAATGGACATGCTGCACCTCGGAAAATCCAAATCCCATCGAGCTACACGCTCGAGAGACTTGAACCTCAGCACTGAACTAAATAGGACATGCTGGAGGGACAGATTCATACCCAGAGGCTCCCTTCACTCTGGAATAAAATCCCAGTCCAGGTTAGGCTGAGTCCCTCATTGACTCTCTTCAAGAGGAATCTTGATGAGTGGATGGGGGATCGTAGGTTTACCCCGGGTATCACTTCTGTGTCACTGTTAGAGAGAGGCACAGTATACTAACCTTAAAAAAGGGCATAGCAAGATTAATTTAAAATGGGTGGCAAAAGCCAAACACACTCTGGCTAGGCTTATAAATGCCCTAGGGCAGATAGCCTAGTATGAACCTATGAACCTATGAACCTAATTACCGTAGTGCCCATCTCAAGTCTCTTAAATTGACCGTAAAGGTTATGATAAGGCTTAGGGATATCAGACATAAGTAGGGACTTCACTTTGTATACCACCTTATATATGCTAACCTTAATCCTAACCAAACCGTAACCATAATATTACTAATACTAACAGTAACTTTATCCTTAACCTAAACTCTAAACAGCAAACACACACATAACGGTAATCCTAATCCTAATCCCAAACCTAATTCTACCCTAGCCCTAGTCCTACTGTGCACAGACACACACAGGCACACACACACACACACACACACACACACACACACACACACACACACACACACACACACACACACACATTCAAAATACTGAAAATTTGGTATTTTCCATGCTTCTCAACATTGTAGCGAAGTCACAGTTACTAATTGTGAGGCCTTCAACTTGCTGTAATGCATTCAACAATACTGATCTTGATCTAGTAGCAATAAACCTTGAAACTGCATACATCGACCAGCCTCAACATTGAACTGAAATGTGGAAAACTGCAACAGCAAACAAGCAGCAAACTCGAAAATGAATCCATCAACTCCTGTAGTTCGATGTGTTTGATATAGCAGGAGGTGATGTCAGTCACCCAAGCTATGCACCGTAATGTACTGTGATACTTTAGAGTCAACAGCACATCATTTTTACTATTGCCCTCCTGCAAATTATATATACCAACTCCAAGACCGCACTACAACGAGGAAATGGGTTAATTCCCTGTTCCTCACTGAACTACAATCTTCACTCAAAATCCCAAACTCAAATACTTGAACTACCATTCAGTGTTGTGTAGTAGATGTATTTTGGTTTTCAAAACTGCCTACTAGCAAACTGCACTTTATATATATATATATATATATATATATATATATATATATATATATAAATATATATATATATATATATATATATATATATGTATATATTTTATATATAGATATATATATAGAGAGAGAGAGAGCATTTGATTGAACAGTATGTAACTGAAAATGAAATTTTTGGAAGAATTTGACTGAAGACTAATTGACTGAAAGCTCATCTGACTGAAAAGCAACGGACTAAAACCCATTTCACCGAATCACAAAGCAATGACAATATTCAGCATAAGAAAATACAACACAAAATATATATTTTTTTCTTTTCTCAAGTGGTTGTGCAGCTGTGGAGGTATTATATATAGTTAAGATGGGTGTGGCTTGCCCCCCTGCAAAAACACTATTTTATGTTGTATAGGTAGTCCCCAGGTTATGGACATCCGATTTGCAGACAACCCGTATATATTTATATGAATGGGTTGCCGCAATGTTGGAAATAATGTGAAAAAAATAATAAAGTTGCCCAAATCTGTGTGTGTGTGTGTGTGTGTGTGTGTGTGTGTGTGTGTGTGTGTGTGTGTGTGTGTGTAAGAGAGACTGATAGAGAGATAGAGAAATAGAAAGAGATCGAGAGAGTGAGAGTGATGTGCGAGTGAATGCGTGTATGAATGTGGAAGTGACTGTGTGTGTGTGAGAGATCGGGAGAAAGTGAGAGTGATGTGTGAGTGAATGCAGGTATGAATGAGGAAGAGGCTGTGTTTGCAAGATTGAGTGAAGAGTAAAAGGGAGTGAGTGATACTCGTGCAGCAGTTAAGAGGTGGGTGGTTGAATAAGGGGAGGAGGTTAGTTGTGGAATAGGTAAAGTAGGGTTAAAAGTATGTGTGTGTGTGTGTGTGTGTGTGTGTGTGTGTGTGTGTGTGTGTGTGTGTGTGTGTGTGTGTGTGTGTGTGTGTGTGATACCCCTAAACCTCTTAAAGCAAGAAGTCTGGACAAAGCCATAAATAAAAGTTGGACAAATTCCCAGTAATAGGGACAGTTTTAATGTATTGCTCTTATAAACTTAGAAAGTTGATATAGTAACAGGTTTTTCATTAGCATGAATTTTTTGAAGGGTATGAATTCTGAAACTCACATGTCTGTCATCATACCTGTCTAGCTCTTGGAGCCAAGAAATCTGGACAAAGCCATAAATAAAAGTGGGACAAAGGCCCAAAAGTAGGGATAATTTTTAAATATTGCTGTTATAAATTTAGAAAGTTGATAGAATAACAGGTTTTGCATTAGCATGAATTTTCTGAAGGATATTAAGTCTGGAACTCGAACATCTGTCATTATTTTCTAACTGCAATATGTAATGATTTACCACTAATTTGCCAGAAAACCATAAGTACAGTATGTGAAAAACAGGCCAAAAATAGGATGCCAAATCTGAACATTCTGTGCAAATCTGAACAGTTGAGAGGCATGATTGTGTGTGTGAGAAAGTTCTCATAAACACTGCATTTAATAACAAGATGCCTTAAACCTGCTTTGTTGATAGGAAGTAAGGAAGCATAGCTACAGTATACAGTATTATGTTTAAGATTTTTTTTGTTTGGAAGGGTTTTTAAAGTGTTTTATATGAAAAGAAAAGTAAAATAAATACTAGACTGAGGCAAACATTTGACTACGTGACATTTAATAAGAACCATATGTACGTGTTTTGACTTACAAATTTGACTTAAGGACAGACTAAAAAACGGATCTCGTCCTTAAACCGGGGACTGCCTGTATTTTCTTATGTTGAATATTTTCAATGATTTGTGATTCAGTGAAATCGCCTTCAGTTAAATATGTTTTCAGTCAACTGACTTTCAGTCAAATGGGTTTAAGTCAAGTGGGCTTCAATCAAATGGGTTTTAAGTCATTTAGTCTTCTTTCAAATTCTTTCAAACATTTAATTTTCAGTCAAGCACTGTTCAGTCAAATGATAGTAAACCTAAGCATACACGCATATATTTATGTACATATATATTTTATATATATATATATATATATATATATATATATATATATATATATATATTTATTTATATTTATGGGTCCCCTTCAGATCATTGAACTTTTAAAAGCTTGACTTTCATATGGCCGAGACCATATGATCAAACTTTTAAAAGTTCGAACGGTCTGAATGGAGATCTCCATACAGCGTGGAACAGGAATATTTCCCTTTTCCGTAATGTAATGTGATCTTTGAGTTGCTATATTTAAATAGTGGGGAGGTGTGGGGGGGGGGGTGCAGGGTGGGGCTTGCCACCTGTTAGAAACGTTCAGTTTATTTATTTATTTTTTTACATGTTCAAACTTTTAAATGTTCGATCATAGGGTCTCGGCCATATGAAAGTTGAGCATTTGAAAGTTCGATCATGTAAAGTAGACCCATATATATATATATATATATATATATATATATATATATATATCTACAGAAGTTAATCTGAACTTCAGTGCATCGGCAACATAACAAGCATGCTCTGAGACACAACCTTGGATCATGCAAATGAAAGCTACTGTTTTTTTGAATGTTGGGACAAGCCACATTCCACCCTCCACCCCCCCTGCTAATTATATATGCTAACTCTGAGATTGTGCAATCCCTAGAAAGAGTTATTCCCCAAATCCAGGGATTGTGACCTGTTGATCATCTGTTTTGACAATCAAGGTGTGTTGACTGCTTTTTGTCTCCAGCCGTGAATTGTCTTCATAATTATTTTGTTTGCTTGTATGTATACATTTTTTATGTTTTTGTAACTGCCATGTGGCCTGGGATGTGTTTGAAAAGTGTCCTCAGACCATTCCACTCTCTCAGTTTTTGTTGTTGTGTCTTTCGACTTTTCCCGGTTAGGGGTCACCACAGCGGAACTCCGGTCCACTAATGATTGGCAGTAGATTTTTATGTGCCGAGTTGCCAGCTCTGATGCACAACCTTCAACGAAGGTACGCCCATTCACGCATGTCTCCACACAGAAGACACTCTAGCTGAGAATTGAACAGATCAACATCTTACTGTGAGGCGACAAGGCTACCACAGCACCACCACCGTAGTTGATCTGAAATAAAATGTAATATGTGTTGTGACAAAAGATGGTGCTGCCAGCACAGCTAGCTGGAATTTTGTATATAATCATATGTCATTAGTGAGTATCAACATGATTCATATGCGTGTTACAAATGTATTAGAACTGTATGTTGTCTGTATATCAAACTGCTAGTACAGAAGTGTGTATGTTGAAATGGTTTGTAAAGTACTGCTTTTAAAGATGTATCCACAGTGTAACCTACTGGAAAAGAACAGAAATGTATATACACTATTATAACTGTATAAATGTATATATTTTAATAGTGGAAACTGGAACATAGAAGGTTAACTTGCAAAACTTCAGAAAAGTAGTTGAAATTAAATTATTTTATAACTGCGCCACAAAAGATGGTTTCGATGCAGCAAGGAGACAGGGAATCTAAGACTAGGGAGCCTTCTGCATTGTCTTGTAAGTGTTTTATTGCTTTATGTCTTCCAGCAGCTGCAAAGATCTGAAGGCTATGTATTTTTCACAGGTAGACGCT
Organism: Protopterus annectens; assembly: GCF_019279795.1. Lineage (NCBI taxonomy): Eukaryota > Metazoa > Chordata > Ceratodontiformes > Protopteridae > Protopterus > Protopterus annectens. The sequence continues at coordinate 1,762,496,752 of NC_056733.1, read as the reverse complement.
AAAGGCTGGCAGTTTCTAGCAGTGGGGGTTTAGCTTGGGAACTGAAGTCAGATGACAAGAAGTGATGTCATCCCAGCAGTAATATTTGACATATAGGTTCATAGGTTCATAGGTTGGTACTAGGCTATCAGCCCTAGGGCCTATACAAGCCTAGCCATAGGAATTCCCTGGCTATTTCTTCCCACACTATTTACTTCCCTGGACCCCTGTCTAGCAGGGCGACTGACGTGATCCCCGGGGTGAATTTCCTTTCTTAATTTAAGAACTGTCTGAGAGAGACAGAATATTCTATATTTTGTCTTTGACCTGACAAGGACATCTACTCACCACATTTGCCTGCTTCTTGTTGTGTAAGTAAGTTAACTAGGGTACAGTAAATTCTCTTAGATTCATTCAGGAATACAGTGAAGTATAGGTTAGATGTTTTCTGTATTTATCTGAGACTATCCTGCAATGTTGTTTTAAGTATTTCCTGTGATTTTGAACACTGATCTAACTGTGATTATTTACTGAGTATTTCATTTGTTATTTTATTATTTATTATTAAATATACTTAAACCTATCATTGTGGCTCATTTTTGTGAGACATATTTATGCTCTGGGAGTACTTGCATACTTATTTGGTGACACTGTGGGCCATTCCTAATAGCTTTGCTCTTGGTCAAACTACCATTTGTATTGATAGTAACGTTACACAGTAAGATTGGACACCCTTTGTTAAGAGCCTTAAAGTAGCTGATAAGGAGTGACTGGTGGCAGTAATAACTACCTTATAGTCTGGGCAGAAGGGGCATAGCTAGTAAACCCGTGCCAGCCTTTCCCAGATGTATATGTATGTGTATAAATCAAACCTCAGAGAGTGTGTGTGTCAGCTACTGGTTCAGGGACATGAATCACTGGTTGGACATAGAGGGTGCTGGAGGCCTTGGCTTGGTCACTCAGCTGAGATCTCAACTCTGTAGCTGTGCCAGTGGGGAGTCTTATTGGGGATCTGCAGAAGGAGAGAGAAACCAGCCACAGACTAATTGTGGTCTCTATGTGCTCTTAAGGGAAACTGCACTCGATGCAGAGAGCTGCATCTGGAAATACTGTGTGTGTACCTGTCGTCCTCCTAGTGTGTACGTCCTCCACTGTTGAAAGTGGTGTGGACTGAGGCTCCTTGATTACTGGGCTATATATTTATATGTATTAACATCTTGAAGTCATTTGATCCATGACTGGGGATTGAAACGAGCACTGTGTTGAAGTTTTATTTTTTTAAATGATGTGTAAACATTTACTAAAGGAAAATAACTCAAACAAAATAGAGTTTCTTCACTCCACATACAAGCAATTGTAAAAACTATGACTTATGCAAACAAAATAGTTGCAAGAAGGCAGTTTGTTTCAGTGTCCTTTTAACTCTTGTACAAGCTGTGGACTGATTTCAGTTGCGAAGAGCACAGTTTATTCACAACAGAAAACAATATTGTTTATGTGGCTAAGCCCAATAAAAAAACACAGTCTTTAAACAATGTGTTCATTCTTCATGAAGTTAAAATTGTGCAGTAAAGACTTCAGAAGCCATGTAGCTGAAATATTGGCATGTCCTTAACTGGTCATGTGTATATATCTCATGGGCCTGCATTACAGGAGGTTGAAGGTATTACACAGTGAAAACTCTAGATTTGCTGAATTCTTCTTGTAGTTTTTAGTAAATGATTTGTCTGTGTGACCCTTTTCACACAGACACACAGATATGGATGCACACAGACACACACACACACACACACACACACACACACACACACACACACACACACACACACACACACACACACACACAGATATGGGTCTCATTTTATTTATCGAGTTTACCTTTCATCAAGCCTGAAATAACTGACACCACATGTATGAAAAAAAGACTATTCCAAAACCTCAGTATGCTGAATCTCGTTTAAGCGAAAAAGTTACTGTTGTGATGGTAGTGAGAGACGTACAATTAGAGAGTGTTTGTTTACCTTCTCACGCTGTACCAGATGCTCTTTGTGTTTCACTGTTGCAGTCATCACACTTGGGTTATCTGCCTGCAGGTAGCCCTCAGTCTGCCCGAATACCAGAGACTTATTTCTGTATCGGATGCTGTTGCTCCAGGACTGACGTCAGGGGTATAAAAACAGGCAGTCGGCGCCATTACACCAGTCTTTCTTGCCAAGGAGCCCAAAGCAGAAGCAGTTTGCAAGTGCCAATCAGCCACTACCTGAATTCTCCTTTATGAATTAAATAATCCTGAAGTCTTCCAAAACTAAGTACCCCATTGGGGATCCTTTTTTCTTGCTCTAACTGATGTCAGAAAAAGTTCACAATTGTCTTGCCTGTGGAAAGCAAATACCTCACAGAGATTTTCATGCTTACTATGCCACCTGTTTAAGCCCAGACCAAGAAATACCTCTCTGTCGGTTTTTTGCCTTGTTTAACGCCTGAACCATTTGTCGTCGGGCTCTCTTTGTTGCTAAATTTTTTCGCTCTCGATCTCCGTATTCAGAAATGGCTTTGGTAAGTCATCCGACTACTGATTGTCTGAAAAAATGTAAGGATAAAGACAGAGACAGACCGCATAGGTCCAAAGCTGCTGACGAAGCTTCCGTTAAGCTAGTCGCCAGTCCGCCAGCACTCAGTGAGGCACTTTTGCAGCCCCTGATGCCCGCTTCAGTGGATTCGCAGGCCTCTACTGAGACCCATTCGGAGTCTGGTATGCCGCGAGACTCTTCTTCGACTGTGGAACCTACGGATGTCTCTACCTTGGATGGGTCCAGAGTCGTTGTGCAGGCACTGGCTTCTGAGGCAGTTCTTCGCTCAACCGATGTTCAACTCAAACTGACAACTTCTTTTTTAACCAAACCTACCGAGTTTCTTAGGCCCAGAGTACGCACTACGCCCAGGGTTTTCACAAAATGCCTGGCTCCAGCAATTGCATACTGCAGGCAGAGAAATATCCAAATTTTCCCGTACTTGGATGACTGCCTGATTCAGGCAGACAGTCAGGAATTGCTGCTGCAGCACCTGACATTTGTGAAACACCTTCTCACTTCCTTGGGTTACACCATCAAAGAAAAGAAATCAAAACTGGTACCCAGTCAAAATATTGTATTCCTGGGAGCAAGCTTGGACACAACATCCCAGATGGCATTCCTCACTTTAGAAAAATAAGTCTATCTGACAGCCTACTTCAAATAAATAGCCACCAGAACCCAACTATCCGCAAGAAAAATACTGCAGGCCCTAGGGTTCATGGCCTCATGTATACTGCTAATTCCATATGCAAGACTGCATATGAGGAAACTTCAGTGGTACTTAAAACGTCTTCGGTGCCAACATTCTCAGGACCTGGAAACAGTCATTCCTGTCATACCCTGTCTAAGGACAGAGTTCCTTTGGTGGGCAGAAGCATGCTACCACAACAAGGGACTGCCCTTTTCTCAACCCCATGCTGCCCAGACCCTAACCACAGATGCATCAGACTATGCCTGGACGTGGACGGCAAATGCATTCAGGGCCACTGGAGTCCAAGTCAAATTTGTCTGCACATCAACCAAAAAGATGCTAGCTGTGCAGAATGCCCTGACAGCTTTCAGATCCCTACTCTTTCCAGGACAATTGCTGATAAAAACAGACAACACCACAGTTATGTGGTACATCAACAAGCAGAGGGGAACCCACTCCTACCCACTCTGTGGGTTAGCCATGGCCCTGTGGCACACAGCCTTGAACATGCAAGTCCATTTGCAAGCTCAATTCCTGCCAGGCAAACGAAACTCACTGGCAGACGACTTAAGCAGAAATCTGCTAGACCCACATGAGTGGCAATTGGAATCCAGCACCTTCAACATTCTGATTCAGAAATGGGGGACCCCAGAGGTGGATCTCTTTGCCTCCCCCTAAAACCACCAGCTCAGCAAATTCTGCACCAGGAAACCTTACAGCAGGGCCTGAAAAGTGGATGCCCTATCTTTTCAGTGGATAAATTTCTCAGTCTGTGCCTTTCCCCCTCTGCCCCTTCTCTCAAGAGTATTACTCAAGATAATACAGGATAGACGCAGGACAATTCTGATTGTCCCGGACTGGACACACCAGCACTGGTACCCACTCCTGCACACCCTGTCACCGGTGCCACCCTGGCACCTACACCAGAACCCAACTCTGCTCTATCAGCAGGAGGGACAGATTTTGCATCCACAACTGCAAACCCTAAATCTTGTAGCCTGGCTTATTCCTTGAATTCTCCCCCAGCAACCTTAAGCAAGCAGGTGCTGGACGTCATTCTTGAAGCCAGAAGACCCAGTACAAGAAAATCCTATGCTGATAAGTGGAAAAGGTTCTGCTCCTGGATTCTATCTAAAGGAAAGGACACAACTCTGCCCTCCCTGACTCTAATCATGGATTACTTAGCAGATCTACCCCATAAAGGCCTGTCCTTCTCCTCCATTAAGATACATGCCTCAGCCATTTCGGCTCATTACAACACTGAGCCACCTCTCTTCTTGCACCCTCTTATCAAACAGTTCCTGAGAGGGGCAAGCAACTTAAAGCCACCAAGGAGAGCACTTCCCCCCTTTGAACCTGCTGCATCAGCAGACTTAAAATTCCTCTCTTAGAAAACAGCCTTGCTTCTGGCCATCACTTCAGCTAGAAGAGTGTCTGAGCTACAAGCACTTATGGCTGTGGAACCCTTCATTATTTTCCATGCTGACAGGGTTTCCCTCAGGACTTCCTTCATGCCTAAAGTGATGTCCAGTGTGGCTCTCAACCAATCCATACATTTGCCAACTTTCTTCCCTAATCCTCAAAATAAAGGGGAAAGGATCCTGCACTCCTTGGACGTGCACAGATAGCTCAGATTCTACCTTGATAAGACTAAGCCCTTCAGAAAATCTGACCAGTTACTAGTCAGCTTTGCAACAGGGGCAGAGGGCAAGGCCATTTCAAAACAAACAATTTCCAAATGGATACAAATGGACTGCATCCATTTCTGCTACAAGCATCATGAGAAACCAACCCCTCAGGGGGTCAGAACACATTCCACTAGGGCAACATCTACCTCTACAGCATTTCACAGGGGAGTCCCTACCAGGGACATCCTGGAAGCTGCTACCTGGAGTTCAGTACACACCTTCACCAAGCATTACCACCTGCCTATCTTTTCCAAATCAAGGGCAGGTTTTGCAACAGCAGTCCTGCAAGGCATACTAGCCAGCCCTAACACTTCTTGACTACCTCCACCCTTCCTCAGCGTTGGGAATCAACCCAAGTGTGATGACTGCAACAGTGAAACGTGAAGAACATAGTACAGTTGTGTACACTTACCATAAATGTAGATGTTTGAGTGTATTCACTGTTGCAGTCCTGATTTCCATCCCTCCAGCCCCCTGTTTTTTCTCTCTCTCTCTCTCCTCTCTATGGCTATTACTCACCCCTTTCAGGGGTATTGGTATTGGTATTTACTTTTTACTGGTGGTGTTTTCCCCACCATAACTTAGTTCCCTATTTGGGGGGCTCCTGACATTTGGGGCAAGAAAAACTGAGTAATGGCGTCGGCTGCCTGTTTTTATACCTCTGACGACCTGACGTCAGTCCTGGAGCGACAGCATCTGACGCAGAAATACTAAGTCTCTGGTATTCGGGCCGACTGAGGGCTATCTGTAGGCAGATAACCCAAGTGTGATGACCTCAACAGTGAATACACTCGAACATCTACATTTATGGTAAGTGTACACAACTGTACTTTCTGTTGCATGTCAGATATGCATGTAGGTTTACAAATATTAATTTTCTGGAAAGGTAATGTTACAGCGCTTGTGACTTTTAAACAGAGATCACACTGCAGTAAGGACGGGGAAATCTACCCTTGTTGTCACTCTAGTGTGATCTCAGAGTTGGTCATATGTAATTTGCAGGGCTGTGGGGGGTGCATGGGGGGCTTGCCCCCCTGCAAAACTCAGAGAATATGTGTTGTTGTGTGTATAATTTTTAAATAGCTGTCATGTTGGTGTTTTGTTGTTCAGCATACTGAGGTTTCGGAGTAGGGTTTATTTGTACGTGTCAGTTATTTCAGGTTCGATGAAAGGTAAATTTGATAAATGAAATGAGACCTATTACATATCACTCATTCACAAGAGTGAATGTTCAAAGAGCGATCACTCTAATGTGATTAAAAATATAAAAAAATGAAAACAATTTTCTCCAAAGGGAAAAGCCCCAGCATTCCCACACCCCCTGCTAATTATATATTCTAACTCTGAGATCCCACAACAGTCGATTAAGGACAAATTCTCATATCCCCACTGTACTGTGATCCCATGTAAGGGGCTGCCAACCAAAACTTCATTTAAATGAATATTCACTCATATGAGCTTTCGCTTGTTTTTTTTTTACACCAGAAAAAAGTGTTTGTCACTCTTTCAAATTACACTCTCTCTCTATAAGTATATATATGGGTCAAGTATATATATGGGTCTACTACCAGAGATCGAAATTACACTATTTCAAAATCCAGTAGTAGATGCCCACTAACACGAAAGTGCACTTTCGCGAACACCACTAGAACGAACGGGCGATGTCCTCCACTGTGGTGTGATAGTCACGGACCTTAAGGTTAGGGCTTGGGTTAAGGATAGTGGATAGCCCTACTAGCTATCCACTATCCTTAACCCAAGCCCTAACTCCAAGGTCCGTGACTACCGCACCACAGTGGAGGACATAGGTCCGTGACTACTGCACCGTGGAAGACATACAATTTCCTCCACTGTGGTGTGGTAGTCATGGACCTTAGGGTTAGGGCTTGGGTTAAGGATAGTGAATAGCCCTAGTAGCTATTCAGTATCCTTAACCCAAGCCCTAACCCAAAGGTCTGTAACCATTCGCTCAAGTGGTGTTTGCGAAAGTGCACTTTCGGTGAAGTGCACTTTCGCGTTAGTGGGCATCTACTACTGGATTTCGAAACAGTGTAATTTCGATCTCCGGAAGTAGACCCATATATATATATATATATATATATATCTATACACATAAATATATATATATATATATATATATATATATATATATATATATATATATATATATATATATATATATAGATATATAGATATATATATATATATATATATATATATATACACACACATACATAAAAATATATATATATATTTATTGATAAACAGATAAATCGATAGACAGATATAGGCATATGCAAAATATTTACATACATATACATGAGTGTGTGTGCATGTATGTCTGTGTGTGTTTGTGAGCATGAGATATATGGTACTTTAGCATTAGGGAATGGTTTTTGTGACTCTTAGCTTTCCCACATTTTGGTAAACCTATTTCCTAAATCCTACAGTGCAAGGTATTGTTAAGCATCACATGCCAGACTCCTGTGTGTACCATACCTTAAAATAAAAGGGAAAACTGGTATTTCATGAATAGCGATAAAAGACCTCAAACTATAGCCTAGTTCATTTGAGAATTCAAAGTGATCAAGCACCTACAATTGTTTAAAAATCTATACTTCTTTATTGAAAAAAAAACATTTATATATATATATATATATATATATATATATATATATATATGGGTCTACCTGATAACACCGACATGCGAAAACACTGACAACGAAATCACCGACACCACAAAACCGAAAGTTCAAAAACATGAAATTTCACATGCCCGACAAACCACAATCTCGACAATCAACAAACAAAATAAATCCCCTGTCCAAAAAGCACACACACAACACAAGCACACCAAAAACCTTACAAACCTACACTAAACCTTACATACACAACTATCTATGCACTAACCTTAACCCAAACCCTAACCTGCGCCCTAACCCTAACTCACTTAACCTGCCCCTAACCCTACAGTCTGTCACTATCACACACTCACCTGACCCGCGCCCTAACCCTAACTCACTTAATCCACCCCTAACCCTAACCCCACACTTACCTTAACATGTCGGTGTTCTCAGCGTCGGGATTTTCAACTGTCGATCATCTCCATTGTCGATCTTCCGGTGTTGGTGTTCTCGTCGTCGGCATTTTGCAGTTTCAGCATTATCAGGTAGACCCATATATATATATATATATATATATATATATATATATATATATATATATGGGTCTACCTAAAATTGTCAACATGCCAGATAATCGAATCCCATTTCATCAACACCACATCTGAAGTAGTTAACTTAATTTTATCTGCAACCTGTTGGTATTCGGATCCGTATCGGATCCGAGCTGGCAACTTTTTCTCTAGCATCTGTTCCAAGCTCCGAGCTCCTCCCACTACCCGTAAAGCACTATCATCTCTTACCTTCCCTCAGATCTCGTTTGCTGCGCCAGTAGTGTGCATCGTGGTCTCCCTCGCTCTGAGCTCAGGGATAGTAACTTTTATTAATACTTAGTCTCTTTGTGTGTCTAAGTTGATTATTTCCCTTCCTCCCCTCTAGTATATCGCTTGTTTATCGTTTAGTCAAAAAAAAAAAGTTTTTGTTAAACTCGGTAGAGTAGTTGTTAGGCCTGTGCTTCCCCTACCTGTGTTCGTGTGTGGTGTTTTTTAGTAGGCAGAGGTGTTTTGGTGCAGGACCATGGCTGATCAGCCAAAATCTGTGTTCAAGAAATGCACAGAGTGTGGCCATAACCTCTCCCCAGTTGATGGTCACACTCTGTGTGTTATTTGCTTGGGAGTAGCACATTTGTCCACACAATGTGCTATCTGCACCGGGTTCAATTCTAGGGCCTTCAGGGATCTTAAGGCCAAATTAGTAGCTAAAGGCCTTCTCCCCGCATCCATGCTGGAATCTGCCATGGCATCGGTACCTAGTGCTCAACCACCCACCCAGACAGGGACTCAAACTCCCTCTTCTTCTGGTGCTGCGTCAAGTAAAGAGAAATCTACAGTCAGCGTGGCTGACAAGGAAAAGGACAGAGAAAGGCGCAAAGAGGATAGGGACAAGAGAAAGGACAGACCTCGCAAGAGAGCCCCAGACAGGGAGCTCTTTCTTAGTCCCCCTTCTAAGGCCATGAGGCCAGATTCTCCATGGCTCCTGTCTCCTCGTTTCTCACCAGAGCTGTTGGAACATTCGGATCCAAGGCCTTCTTCCCTGTCATTGCGCAGACCGGCCAGATCCGAGTCCGTGGCCTCCTAGCAATCGACTCAGAGCTTATCAGACTTGGACATGGACAGGATGATACGGAGATTTGTTCAGACACAAATACAGATGGGAGTCTTGCCAGGCCCCTCTCCCTCTGAGGGGGACCTCCATGCCCTTTTTCCACCCCATCTCTCCTTCCCCGATCTGTGCTTTGGCTTCAGGGCTCTTGGATCCTAGGATTTTCGGAGCTGGTAGCTCGGCGCCAACGGTTCCTCCAACCTCGACTCCGGCTGTTACCTTGAGTTCCTCGGATCTGACTAGTTCAGATCTGAGTGATTCTCGGAGCCGTGGACAGGGAGTCGGAACCGAGGGAATGGATTCTTTGGCTCCGCCCTTTTCGGATCCGACCCATTTCCTTGGACCTCAGGTTACCCTTGCTTCGGCTCTGGTCCCCGTTTTGGATCCGGGGAGGGCGTCTTCCTTCCTGAGTGCCAAGGAGGCCCACTCTCCTTCGGCCTTCGAAGTGGTGGAGAGGGTTCTCTCCCAGGGATTGAGACCCCAGCCCATCCCCTCGGATTCCATCCAGACACCCCTGGATTTGGTGAAGACTCTCTTCATCCTGTCTCAGGGACAGCCCATGCCAGAGGATCCCCAGATTATTTTCCCCTGAGGAAGCCCCTGCGGCTCATGAATCCTCTTCTGAGAGTCCCACTGAAGAGGGTCACCGTAAGTGCAAGTGCAAAAGGAGGCACTTGGACTCCCCCGAGTCCCTCACTATGGACACTGACTTAGATGAAAGAGAAGGTTCCCCTAGGTCACCTCCCGAAGACGTCTCCTTCGGAGAAATCATGGAGATCCTCCACCAGAGGGGTGGCTGGTCAGCCCCAAAACCTTCTGGGGATGAGTCAGTGTTCCTGGAGGCCTTTGGCATGGGCCCATCTACTTCCTGGGTGTCCCCGCCAGCGGACCCCTTGGTGGACCTTATCACCATGTGGGCATGGAAGGAGCCTGACACCATAGAGCCCATCCCCAAGTGCTCGACAGACAACCTTGGTCAAAAACAGCCCCAGTTGATGCTATGTTGGTCGCAGCAGCCACCAAGAAGGAACTAGCACAGGAGAGTTCCTCAGTCCACCCTCCAGACAAGGAGTCCAGGTTGGTGGATAGGTTTGGGAAGCACATCTATACCTCAGTGACCTTTTCAATCTGTGTGCTGAACTATTTGGCACATGTGATCTGGCTTCAGTGAGACCTTGCATCGAAATTCGCTGAGTCACCCCAGAGTCTTTATCGCCGCAGGACAAACAGTTGTTCTCTGTGAAAATGTCTACTCTGAAGTCAGTCTCCAACACTTCTGTGCGGCTCCTTTCCCATGCCACGGAAGGAGCAGCTAGGGTGGCTGGGGCAGGCATAGCCATGAGGCATCATGCCTAGCTCAGGTTGTGTCAGTTCGTGGACCCTTTCAAGGCATCGTTTATTAACGCTCCCTATGACAGTTCTTCACTTTTTGGGAAGACAGTACGTGACACACTTGTCCAGAGCAAAATGGATGAGAAGACTTTGTCTGCCATTGGGATCCGCTTCTCTAACCCTCTGCGGTCCTTCTCTAGGAATCAAAGAGGGCAGAAGAAGATGTGGTTTAGAAAATCTCAGTTTTCCCAGGATTCTCAGGACAACTATTCGCCCAGAGGCAGAGGGGGACAGGTTTGACGCCGACCCAAATGTAGAGGGGGTCCCAGGAATTTTGGGTCTAGGGAACCTTTTTCTGATAGACCTGGTCAGCAGCCCTGTGGGGTTGTCTGGCTGTCCTACTCTGGAGGCAGTCAGGGGAAGATTGTCCTTATACCCAGCGGCATGGGAGTGCATTATGACAGATCACTGGGTGTTACAGATTATATCCAGAGGTTACACTATCCCATTTGTTGCCCCTCCAAATATTCCAAAACATCTCCTGGATGTTCCACCCACTCACAGGGAGGCCGCAGCTTTAGAAGTTTCAAAGCTGCTTCTCAAACGAGCCATCGAACAGGTTCCCCCCGATCAGTCCAGATCAGGCGTCTACTCAAGGTTCTTTTTAGTGCCAAAAAAGACAGGGGACCTCAGGCCCATTCTAGACCTGTCAATGTTGAACCTGTCTGTAGCCAAACAGAAATTCTGGATGGTCTCCCTACAGTCCTACCTTATCTCCTAGAGTGCGATTGGATGTGCTTGTTAGATCTCCAGGATGCTTACTACCACATCAAGATCCACAGAAGCTCCAGGAGGTTTCTGTGCTTCCAGCTGGGAGCCAGTCATTTTCAGTTCAGAGCCCTACCCTTTGGTCTCACCACAGCCCCCAGGGTGTTCACCAAGGTAATGGCAGTTGTAGCGGCTCACCTGAGGTTTCAGTGTATTCAGGTGTTTCCTTACCTGGATGACTGGCTCTTCGCTGCACCCAACAAGCATCGTCTTTGTCTGGCCCGAGATTACTTCATTCGGTTGGCAGATCTACTGGGAATTACAGTCAATGTTCAGAAATCCCAATTGTAACCAGTACAAGTTCTAGACTTCATTGGGGCATGGCTAGACACTTTGCAGATGAAGGTATTCTTTAACCCCAGACAGGATCTTACACCTCAGGTGCTACATAGCTCAGATAGTGAACTTCAAGTCTCCAAAAGCGAGCGAGGTTCTCTGGGCACTGGGCTCTATGGCTGCCTCCATATTGATTCTCCCTTGTGCGTGCCTTCATATGCGGGTTCTTCAATGGACTCTGGCTGTTCAATGGTCTTGACTAGACCTGCCCATGGAATTTCTGATCAGGATCAGTCACGTCTGCAGGACATCCCTTCTTTGATGGTTAAATTCACCAGAGATATTAGAAGGATGCCCCTTCGCATCATCTCCAGTCCAAGCCACAGTGACCATGGACGCTTCCCAACTTGGGTGGGATGTACACTGTTTGGGAAGGACAGTCCAAGGCACGTGGTCCCAGTCAGAGACCAAGTTGCACATAAATGTTCTAGAGATGAGGGCAGTGTGTTTAGCGTTGGAAGTCTTTCACACTGTCCTTCCTCTGGGATTGATTGCAATTCAGTCATACAACATGTCAGTTGTCTGGTATATCAACAAGCAGGGGGGAACCTGATCCTACCCCCTATGTCGCGAGGCCATGAGAGTGTGGGAATGGGCGATCTCCACCGGTTGGTTTCTGACAGCAAAGCACATCCCGGGGCACTCCAACATTTTCGTGGACAGATTGAGTTGTGCTGTTCTGATGCCGTATGAGTGGTGTCTGAAACAGTCAGTAGCGGAGGAGATCTTCCTTGCATGGGGTCAGCCTTGCTGCGATCTCTTTGCATCTCCTTCCAATGCGAAGTGCAGCGAGTTCTTCGCTCTGATTCCCTCACCAGCGGAAGTCCCCAGAGAAGCTCTAGTCCATGCTTGGCCCCCCAGGCTTCTTTATGTTTATCTACCATTGCCACTCATTCCAAAGTTTCTTCAGGACACTTGCCGACTGTGGTGCAAAGTTATCCTCATTGTCCCATTCCGGTCTTGTCAGGTTTGGTTCCCATTCCTTTGGTCTCATCTCTTAGCTCCTCTGTGGGTTCTGGATCCCTGCCCAGATCTAATCTCCCATCCGTCGGGTGCCCATCCGCCTGACCTGGGCAGCCTCAAGCTGACAGCTTGGTTGCTCCAGTTCCATTGATTGCCAGGACTCCCGGTCTTTCATCCCCAGTAAAATCCATTCTGGTGGCTTCTCTTAAAGATTCCACTAGGAAACTTTATCACAGTAAATGGAAGCATTTTGCCATTTGGGCCTCACAGAGAAAACTAGATCCCTTTACAGCCCCTTTTCCAGCGGTATTGGATTTTTTGTCTGGCATTTTTCAGCAAGGAGCTAGCTCCACCACAGTGAAAGTACAATTGGCAGCCATTTCTAATTTTCATGTTGGTGAAGACAGCATTGCCTTAGCCTCTTCTAGGCTGTGTAAGGCTTTTCTTAAAGGCACTTTTCTGTTGCGTCCCCCTGTCAAGGATTTAGTGTCTCCTTGGGACCTTACCTTTGTCTTACAGGCATTGGTGGCTCCTCCATTCGAACCTGCAGTTTCGGTGGATTTGAAATTTTTATCCTGGACGACAGCCTTCCTAGTCGCCATTGCATCTGCTAGGAGGGTTTCTGAGCTTCAAGCTCTGTCTGCCGTGCCTCCTTATTTGGTCTTCCATAAGGATAGGGTCTCTCTCCATACTAATCCTTCCGTCTGACCCAAAGTGGCATCTGAAGCAAACATAAACCAGTCCATTAATATGCCTGTTTTCTTCCCTAACTTCCAAAATAAAGGTGAATACAAACTTAATTTGTTAGATGTTCATAGACAACTTCACTTCTATCTTCATAGAACAAAATCATTCCGCAAGACTGACCAGTTGTTTGTTTCCTTTTCCAAAGCTTTTCTGGGAAAAGCTATTTCTAAAGTTTCTTTGGCCAGATGGATCACTCTTTGCATTTCGCATGCCTACAAAGCAAAAGGTTTATCTTCTCCTGGTATTGTTAAAGCTCACTCTACCAGGTCCATGGCGACTTCTGCTGCTTTTTGGCCTAGGGTTCCTTTGGACAACATTTGTGCAGCAGCAACCTGGGCCAATTCACATACCTTCATTTCCCATTACAAATTAGATCTGATTTCTAGGGATAGAGCATCCTTTGGCTCTGCGGTGCTCAGGAATATCCTTCCATAAGGGCCTCCCAGGACTGGAGTAACTGGGGACTCTGTCCCACAGGTTGCAGATAAAATGAAGTTAACTACTTCAGATAAAGAAGTTATGTACTCACCATAACGTTCCATTTGAGTAGTTATACTTCATTTTTCTGCAACCTTCCCTCCCTCCGTCCTCCGGACCTTGTCCTGTTTTTCAAGGTTTTGGTTCATTGGGCTGAGTTGCTTATGTAATTAGTTGCAGCAAACTCGATCTGAGGGAAGGTAGGAGATGGTAGTGCATTATGGGTAGGGGGAGGAGCTTGTAGCGTGGAGCAGATGCTAGAAAAAAAGCTGCCGGCTTGGATCCGATACGGAAAAATGAAGTATAACTACTCAGATGGAACGTTATGGTGAGTACATAACTTCTTTTTTATGGAATCTTCACTTTTTCGAATGCCCGGAACAATGGCAGTTCACCCAGGGTAAACAACCACTCAGCCACCATGGTTAACCTTGCCCTTCCACTGTAGAATGGGAAATTTACCATTCTCTTCACTGTAGTACAATTTCAGAGTTGGCATATTTAATTAGCGGGGGTGTGGGGGTGCAGGGGGCAAGCCCTAGGTTACTAGGCTAATGGCCCTGGGCCCTTCCAAGCCTAGCGAAGAGTTTATCCACAAAAACAAACCTCAGTCAGCACCTGTTGCCGCTGTCAGTGAGGGACACAGGTGGAACCCCTGGCACAAATTTGTTGTTTCCCATCCACTCATCAAGGTTGCACTTGAAGAGGGTCAGTGAGGTGCTCTGTTTGACGTGTATGGGAAGTCTGTTCCAGAGACAGGGCAGCCTGTAGGAGACAAACCTGTCTCTCCAGCAGGTTTTGTTGATGCCACATATTAGATTCAGGCTTTTTGAGCTGGTAGTGCGTGAGGAGTTAGGCTTACGGATATGGAGCACCTCTAGTAGGGCAAGGTCCGAGATTGCCTTGTAGGCAAGACGCAGATCACCCCTGAGCAATCTGTATGAAACTGAGTAGAGTGATAGTGATTTGACCCTGTCAGCATAGGACAGGTGTTGGAGGCCATGGATTCTCTTTGTGAGGTATTTCAGTGGCCTTTCCAGTTGGTGCAGATGTTTGGAGAGGTACAGCCTAAATGGGGCATTATACACAGTTATTGGTCTAATGAGGGAGGAGTATAGAGAGGTAATAACCTCCTTTTTTCTAGATGAAATCCCTTTACTTATGAGATGAACCAAGTAAAAGGCTTTTCTGACCACTGCCGCTACATGATGGTCAAATGTGAGGTTGTTATCAACCTGAGTGCCCAGGTCTCTCACCACAGGTTGTGTGCTTAGGGGATTGTCATTGATGTGGTAATCAATAAGGGTCGTGTTTTTGCCGAATGGTATGATGATACATTTTTTATGCATTTAGCTTGAGGCCATGACTTTGGCTCCAGTCATTAGTTGCTGTGAGACCTTCTTGCAGTATGTTAACATCATTTGGGGAGTCAATGACAGCACCCAACTTACAGTCATCCTCAAACTTGGTTAGCCACAGGCCTTTTGTGTTTACCTGGCCCTCTGAGAAATAGATGCCAAACAGTAGGTGTCCCAGGACAGATCCCTGGGGAATTCCATTAGTGACAGGTCTGCTATCAGAGGTGAAGGTGCCTATTTTGACTTTGTGGGCCCTGTCAGTGAGCCAGTTGGCCACCCATCTGATGAGATAGGGATTTACACCAAGTTTTGTTAGCTTTTCGATGATGCCCGAGTGGGGGATTGTGTCAAAGGCCTTGGCCAAGTCAAAGTAAGCTGTATGGACTGACTTCCCCTCATCCAGGGCCATGGTGACAGTCAAAGAAGTCATCCAGGTTCAACAGGAAAGATCTGCCCTTGACGAATCCGAACTGGGTGGAGTCAAGTGCTTGGAGATTGCCTCTGTCCTTGTTTATGAGATCCATAATAATACACACAATGGCTTTACATATCAGACCTGTCAAGCTAATGGGGCAATAGTTTATCCGGTCAGTAGTGGCACCACCTTTGTGCAAGGGGATGACAATAGCAGTTCCCTACTCTGCTGGAATGAAGCCAGTACTTAGGCTGTGGTTGAATAAGGTGCTCAGTGGTGAAGCCAGTTCTTGCTGGAGATGGTACAGGATACATCCTGGGATACTATCAGGTCCCATGGAAGCTGTGTTCTTTGCCTTGGTTAGGGCCTGTAACACTTGATCTACAGAGATGTGAGGTGCGGGACAAGTATCATAGATGTCGAAGGGGCCTTTGGGGGCGGGGGAGTTTGCGCTGAACCTGTCTGCTAGCAAGTTGGCTAAGTCAACAGGATCAGTGTAAGTGATACTGTTAAGTACTAATTTTTGAACAAGCCTGGGCTTTGCCATGGAGGTTCCTGACATAACTGAAGAAGATTTTATGGTTTCCCTTTGTTATGGAGGCTAGTTGCAATTTATAACTGGCCTTGGAGGTTTTCACTAGTGATCTAATTTGCTTGTTGAGGCTAAGGAGGGAGTTTTTCCAGTTTGGAATTTGTTCCCTTTTACACTTAGTTGTAGTATTGTCCACATTCAGGCTTGTGTTTTGGGCCTAGTTGTTGGTTGGTAGAGGCTGTGTGCCTGAGCACATGTTCCAGGCCATCTTAGTTTAGCCAAAGCCAGTATAGCATTTCAGTGAGAGTGAAGTGTTTATGGTCATTGGCTGATTGGGGTTACCTGGACTACGGCTTGAAGTAAGCACCTCATTTTTCGAGATTTTTTTTTAAGTTGTTTCAGGTTTCAACTTTGTCACTTAAGAAGTTAACTTGTGAGTGTTTCTGCCATTTCACACTGAGCTAATCAAAGGAAGGGCACTGAGCAAACTGATCTGTGATATATAACATTAAGTATCCCGTTGTTTTGCTTATTTTTACAAGTTATTTATTGCACTTTTATTGTCTGCATATACTTTTCTAGATAGTTTCACTGTGTGTGAGGTATTAACTAGAAATTTTCTACAATTGTTAAGCATCTGGTTGGGTGTTTTTGTTCTGATTGTCTGCCAAGGAGTGTATCATATAACTTGTTTGCAGTTAAAAGCATTTTCTAGAGTCTCCTTGCTCCTTTATCTGTTTAAACATTTCTGCAGTTTTTTCTACCTAAGTAGTGTGGGTAATTGTAGCATTGTTCCATATTCAGGCTTCTGTTTTGGGCCTAGTTGTTTGTTGGTAGAGACTGTGTGCCTGAGCACGTGTTCCAGGCCATTTTAGTTTAGCCAAAGCCAGTATAGCATTTCAGTGAGAGTGAAGTGTCTATGATCATTGGCTGATTGGGGTTACCTGGACTATGGCTTGGAGTAAGTACCTCATTGGTTCTTTTGAGCTTTTATTTAAAGTTGTTTCAGGTTTCAACTCTATTACTTAAAAAGTTAACTTGTGAGTGTTTGCCATTTCACACTGAGATAATCGGAGGAAGGGCACTGAGCAAACTGATCTGTGATATATAACATAAAGTATCCTGTTTTTTTGCATATTTTTACAAGTTGTTTAAAGCACTTTTATTGTCTGCATGTACGTTTCTAGCTAGTTTCACTATGTGTGAGGTATTAACTAGAAAGTTTCTACAATTGTAAGCATCTGGTTGGGTTTGTTTGTTCTGATTTTTCTTTGCAGTTGCCTGCCCCTACTATAAATTTGATCTGGGACACTCCTCCCAGTCTCGTGTCATTACCTCATTCTACCTCATCCAGGGAGAACATTTGAGAAGGCCAACCCACTTAGTTTCTGCTCCTTCTTTCCCCTTTCCACTTTACAAAAAAAAAAAACATTTCTAAGCTTGTTTCCTGTCTTTCCTGTAAGTCGTCTAGTCCAGATACAGATTTGCTGTATCCAGAACTGTTTGTAAGCTTCTGAGCCCCCAAGCCTTTCTGTGTTGGAGAGAGGCCTTCTAGCTTAATTTTGTTTCTTAGAACTAGCCAGTTTTTTAGTTTCAGCGCTTAAATCTGTTTCTTTGAGATCACCACTTGTTCAGAACTCATTGTAAGCACTTAATAAGCTACAAATTACTACAGCACTTAACTTTCCTCACTTGTCTAGAGGAAAACAGTTTTTAGTACTTAATAAGTAAGCACCTGTCCAGGCAGGTCCAAGGGTCAGCTCCCGGTGTTTTCCCCTGTCTACCTGATGAATCTGGGCATCTTGGGGCAGTGCAGCAATTGCCTCATGTACACAGACAACCCTTTCCTTCTACCACCCAACACTACAACCTGTGAGAGATGCACTTATGTAGCCAAACTGGAAGCAAAGCTGTCTTCACCTAATACTGGGCTAGACAGTCAAGAGGAGAAGGTAAACACTTGCACCACACCACACTCATCACATAGTCCCTCAAAACCTACTCCACCAAAACATACACATAAAAACTCAAAACACACACCTACATTCACGGAGGCTCTCAATAAAAATCTACCCAAGCAATAGGGACCTCCAAAGCAGAAATGCAAGCAACCTCCACCCCCCAACACAACCCAAATGACACATAGCCCACAAACTCAGTGTGCCACTCAACCACAGCCCTTAAGGCATAACAACGTACCCAACACTCTAGTCATAGGTGGCTCTGTAGTCAGGCACACTGATGTTCCACTCACCAGGCTAAACAAGGAGAAAGTTACTGTAAGCTGCCTATCGGGTGCCGGGATCCGCCCCATAATGCACGCACTCAGGTCACTCCACAACAAGTACGAATATGACTCTGTCATTGTCCATGTTGGTGTGAATGACCTGAGACATACCTCCCTGGACTACATGAAAAGAGACATGGAGGAGCTGTCCGATCTTGTAGCCCAGGCAGGTATGACCCTAGCCCTGAGTAGCATTCTACCATCACCCAGAATGATACCACAGTACAAGGACAAAATGATTGACTTCAACAGTTGGGTAAGCTTCTGGTGTCATTCTAAGGGGATCCAGTATCTGTCTGCCTGGGATGACATGATCGACAAACCACAATGCTTTGCCAGAGATGGCTTGCACCTGTCACCCTTGGGATTCCAGATACTGGCTAAGGCTCTTGCCACCCCTATAGTGTCCTTTTTAGACAAGGTTCAAATGACAAATTCACCACCGTAACAGGTACAAGCAAGCAAAATCTGAGGGTAATGCTACTCAATACTAGAAGTCTAAACCTCAAAATGCACTCGCTCGAGGCACTCCTTAAAATGGAGAATGTCAACATCTATGCAGTGACAGAGACCTGGTTCAAGGCTCCAGAGAGCATTCCTGCATTACCAGGCTATAATTCATACCACACCTTTCGGCCACCTAACCTGCACCGAAACACTAAAGGTAGAGGCGTGTCCATATTCATTAAGGATATCCTCATCTCCAGGCTAGTTGCTCAGTATAATGCATCCGAGATTATCCAAGTGCAGCTAATTCTGTGCAAGACCGCAATCCAAATTGTAGCTTGCTACAGATCCCCCACCATGCCCCAGGATTCCCACTCCTCATTTCTTGATACACTGGAAAATATTAGGGTACAACCTAACACCCTAATAAAGAGTGATTTCAACTACCCCACCATTAACTGGAAAAACTACTCGTGTACCAACTCTTGTGCTCAACGTTTTATGGAATTCATAAATTCCAATGCCTTGGATAAACTTATCCACACCCCCACCAGGGGCAGCAATATCCTAGGTCTGGTCATTACCAACATGGGCAACCAATGTTCCAGAGGTCAATTCCTCATTGATCAGATCCGACCACAAGCTAATCACCCTAGACATCCACATCCCACCCCCACCCCCCATTAGAGAAACCACCATAAAAAAATTTCTCCAAAGCCAACTTCACACTTTTTAAGACAAAAATGGCAAACATCACGACAACCATGCTGACGGACAATAGAGGTACGACTACTGAATCCTATACAAATGCACTTTATAAGCACTTACACAAGTGCATTGATTGTGCAATCCCTAACAGAACCAAAATGCTATCCTCCAAAAAAATGAAGCCAATCTGGTGGTCCCCTGCCATAAACAAACTCTACAACAGAAGAAAGAAACTGTTGCAAAAGAGTAAAATCCCATTATTGGAGGAACTCCCTGGTCAGCCTCAGTAAGAAGCTGAGATCCCTCATAAAATCCTCCAAAACTATTTACGAAAACAAAATCGCCACTGATTCTAAGGACAACCACAAAGCATTCTATAACTATGTCAAGAATCTCAATGGCAACACTCAGATCTGCTCTGAGTTACAGCACAGTGGCACTAAATCTACAGAACCAACAGATATTGCCAACATCCTGGCAGATAGGTTCAGTGCTAACTTTACCCCTCTCTCACCCCTTAAAGGGCCCATCTCTATGCTGGAAGAATGCAGAGTTCCTGTAGTCATGTCTGCACAGGTAAAAAACACACTCTCCAAAGTCAAGAACACAGCATCCATGGGACCTGACAACAACCCAGGCTGTGTTCTACACGAACTACAGAACAAACTGGCACCCCACCTAAGTACCATGTTCAATCATAGCCTCACCTCAGGCTTTGTGCCCACTTAACGGTGCACAGCAACGGTTATCCCACTCCACAAAGGGAGAGCCACCACAGACCCGAGGAACTACCGCCCCATTAGCCTGATGGCTGGTCTGCAAGGCTATGGAACGTATCATCATGGAACTTATAAACAATGACATTGGTAATCTCCAAACTCTGGACCCTACCCAGTTTGGGTTTGTAAAAGGCAGATTATGTCTTCTAAACCTGACAGACTTCTTTGAAGTGGTCACCAAAGCCTTAGATGAGGGTAAGGTGGTTCACACAGATAATCTAGATCTCGCCAAGGCTTTTGACACCATCCCCCACTCTGGAATTATAGATAAACTCACTAAACTAGGTATAAATCCCTATGTCACAAGATGGGTTGCCAACCGGCTCACTGACAGAACCCACACTGTGAAAGTAGCAGACTCTAAATCCAACTTCAAACCAGTGACAAGTGGAGTACCACAGGGTTCAGTCCTGAGTCCTGTCCTGTTTGGTATCTACTTCTCTGAAATACAGGCTAACACAGAAGGTCTTTGGCTAACAAAGTTCACAGATGACTGCAAACTAGGAGCCTTAATCAAAACTCCTAATGATGTGGGCATCCTACAAAAGAGCCTCACTGAGACAGATGCCTGGTGCCAAAGCCATGGCCTCAATGTCAGTTCCAAAAAGTGCATTGTCATCCCTTTTGGTAAAAACTCTGTACCCATAAACTACCACATAGGCGGTAGTCTACTTAATACCAAAAGTGTGATAAGAGACCTTGGGACACAGGTGGACAGTAGTCTCTTCTTTGATAATCACATCGCCACAGTAGTCAGGAAATCCTTCTACGTGGCACACCTCATCACAAAAGGTTTCTCATCCAGGAAAAAAAAAGGTCATTGTTTCCCTCTATTCATCACTAATTAGACCCATTATAGAGTACAACACCCCTTTTGGTATGCACCTCACAAGACATCTACAACAACTGGAAAGGCCGCAGAAATACCTCGCAAAGAGGTTACCGGCCTCAAACAGATGCCGTACGCAGACCGTCTCAAAAAACTGTAGCTTTACTCCATCGCATATCGCCTACTCAGAGGCGATCTTTGCCTAACATACAAAGCTGTACAACCCAGAGCTGTTGGACATGCTCCACTTAAAGAAATCTCAATCCCTCTGAGCTACACGCTTTAGGGGCCAAAACCTTGTCACCACAATAAACAGAACATGCTGGAGGGATAGATTCCTGTCCCAGAGACTTCCCATACTCTGGATCAAACTACCTATCTATATCAAACAAAGCTCCTCATTAGCACTCTTCAAGTAAAATCTTGATGATTGGATGGGAGATAGGAAATTCACCCTGGGATCACTTCTGTGGCTCTGCTGGACAGGGGCACAGGAAAATAATTTTCTTGGGTGGCAAAAGCCAGGGTACCGTTTGGCTAGGCTTATATAGGCCCTAAGGCCAATAGCCTAGTACCTACCTATGAACCTACGGACAACAGTTTCTTCCTTTTGTTGTAAAGTCTGTTGATTGCATACTGCATTGGCATACTGTTCAGCATAGTTGTCTGCATCCTCTGAGAGGGGCAGTGGCATGAAGCCACATATACCCTCCCTTAGGAGGTTGTAGTCAGCTTTTGAGAAGTTTTTTAGCTTGATTATGGCTGGTGGGGGTTGGGTGGGAGACACACTTTGAATGAGACAGTCCAATGATCTGATCTCACCAGGGAAGAACATACTATGGGAGTGGTGCATTGGTCACCCATGTTGGTAAGAACCAAGTCCAGAATGTTATCTCCCTTTGTGGGGGATGAGACGAGCTGGTCTAGTGCATTAGAATTGATGAAGTCGAGGAATTGTTGAGAGAGTGCATTAGTGCAAGAATAGTTCACCCAGTCTATGGTGGGGTAGTTGAAGTCACTAAGGATCAGGGTGTTAAGAGGTACCTTGATGGAGTCAAGTAGATCCAGGTAAGAGGAGTGGGTATCCTGAGTCATGGAGGGGGGGGTCTATAGCTAGCTATAGCTTGGATGGGTGTCTTGCCAACTGTCAGTTGTACCTGGCGTAATTCCAGTGCATCATGCTGGCAAACCAGTCTGGAGGTGTGCCTATCCTTAATGAAGACAGAGACATCACCACCACCCTTAGTCTTCCTGACCTCATTTTGGGGTCAGAATGTGTGGAATGAGGTATAGCCTGGTATAATGTGAAACAGCTCAGGACATCTGTATACAGAATACAAACAGAAGGGCTAGTTAAATGCTTTAACAAAATTTTAAAGTCTGCATTGTGAAAGACTGCAGAAATAGTTTGTTAAAAACTGGGATCATATGCTGCTCTATCTTTGGATTGCTGTAAGAGGTGTATGTCAATTCAAGCTTCAGCTCTGGTGGAATCATTTGAACTGATGTGTGGCAGACATCCCCAAGGCTTAGGTTCATAGGTTCATAGGTAGGTACTATGCTATCTGCCCGAAGGCATTTATAAGCCTAGCCAGAATGTGTTGGATTTCGCCAGCCCCTTAGATTAGTTCCCTGTGCCTCTGTCCAGCAGAGCCACTGAAGTGATCCCCAGGGTAAACTTTCTGTTTCCCATCCACTCGTCAAGGTTTCTTTTGAAGAGTGTTAGCGAGGAGCTCTGCCTAATGTAGATTGTGATCTTGTTCCAAAGCATGGGAAGTCTCTGGGACAGGAATCTATCCCTCCAGCAGAGCCACTGAAGTGATCCCCGGGGTAAACTTTCTGTTTCCCATCCATTCATCAAGGTTTCTTTTGAAGAGTGCTAACGAGGAGCTCTGCCTAATGTAGATTGTGATCTTGTTCCAAAGCATGGGAAGTCTCTGCGACAGGAATCTATTCTTCCAGCATGTCCTATTTATTGTTGTGGTGAGGTTTAGATCCCTTGGGCATGTGGCTCGAGGGGATAAGGTTTTCTTTAGGTGGAGCATGTCCATCAATTCTGAGTTGGACATGGCCTTGTATGTCAGGCAGAGATCACCTCTGAGTAGGCGGTATGCAACCGAATACTGCTGGAGTTTCTTCAGTCGAGCTGCATAGGGCATCTGTTTGAGGCCAGTGATCCTCTTTGTGAGGTACTTCTGTGGTCTTTCCAGCTGTTGCAGGTGTCTTGTAAGGTACATCCCAAATGGGGCATTGTACTCTATGATGGGTCTGATGAGTGATGAGTAGAGGGGCACAATGACCTCTTTTGATCTGGATGCAAGCCCTTTTGTGATTAGGTGGGCCACGTAGAAGGATTTTCTAACCACTTTGGCAATGTGATTATCAAAGGTGAGATTACTATCTACTTGTGTCCCCAGATCCCTTATTGCGTCTTCCATATTTAGGGGACTACCACCTATGTGGTAGTTTGTGGGTACTTTGTTTTTTCCAAAGGGAATGATTATGCACTTTTTGGCATTTAGCTTGAGGCCATGATTTTGACACCAGGTATCCATCTTGATGAGACCCTTTTGGAGGATGTCTGTGTCAGCCGGAAAGTCAATTATAGCCCCTAGTTTGCAGTCGTCTGCGAACTTGGTCAGCTATAGTCCTCCTGTGCTTGCCTGCACCTCTGAGAAGTATATGCCGAACAGGAGGGGTCCTAGGACTGAGCCCTGGGGAACGCTACTTGTAACCGGTTTAGAGTCGGACCTAGCTTCTGCAATTCTCACCATGTGGGTTCTGTCCGTGAGCCAATTGGCAACCCATCTTGTGACATAGGGATTTATGTTCAGGCTGGTGAGTTTGTCTATAATACCAGAATGGGGAATGGTGTCGAAGGCCTTAGCGAGGTCTAGGTAGGCTGTGTGTACCACCTTTCCCTCGTCTATAGCCTTGGTAACTGTCTCAAAGAAGTCCACCAGGTTTAGGAGGCATGATCTGCCCTTAACTAAGCCGAACTGGGTAGGGTCCAGTGATTGGAGGTTCGCAATGTCTCTGTTAATGAGTTCCATGGTGATGCGCTCCATAGCCTTGCAGACTAAGCTAGTCGGGCTTATAGGATGATAGTTCCCAGGGTCTGTTGTGGCTCCACCTTTGTGGAGTGGAATAACCATTGCTGTGCACCACTCTATGGGTATGTAGACTGTGGAAAGGCTGAGTTTGAACAGTGTGTTTAGGTGAGGGGTTAGTTAGTCTTTGAGCTCATGTAGGATGCAGCCTGGGACACCGTGCGGTCCCATTGATGCTGCGTTTTTGGCTTTGGAGAGGGCTGTTTTAACCTGAGTGTCTTTGATTTCAGGGACTCTGCATTCTTCTGGTATGGTTATGGTCCCTTTTGGGGGTGAGAGGGGGGGGTGAAGTTTGCGCTGAACCTGTCTGCTAGGATGTTGGCGATATCGGTCGGTTCAGTGTATTTTGTGCCATTCTGCACTAACTCTGAACAGATCTGAGCATTGCCACTTAGATTCTTGACATAGCTAAAGAATGCCTTGTGGTTATCTTTGGAGTCCTTGGCAATTTTTCATTCAAAGCTCGCCTTGGATGATTTTATGAGGGATTGTAGTTTCTTGCTGATACTGATTAGGGATGTCTTCCCTTCTTGGGATTTTACTCTTGTCTGTACTAGATGTTCTTCATTCCACATTGCTGCAGTCCTAACACTAGGGTAGTCCGCTGTCCCTCGGTCGGCCCGAATATCAGAGTATAAGGCTGACGTCGGTCAAGGCGCATTTGACTGACATCAGAATGTCAGGGTACAAATGCGCATGACCGACGTCATATCCCCAGTCTTTTTTGCCGCATGGTCCGATGCAGAAGCAGTGTTGCAAGTGCCGTTCGGCATTCTGAAATTTTTCGAATTCGGAGTTTCAGACCGAAGTCAGAGTTGGTTAAGTACCCCGTTGGGGAATATTTTGGTTTTTTCTTGCCTCAGTGGTTTACCGGATGTCAGAAAAAGTGAATAACTGTATTTCTTGTGGGAAACAGATACCGCATAGGGATTACCATAATTTGTGTATACCTTGTTTAGGACCTGAGCACGACGTTGTTGGATGCCGCTTTTGTGCTAGGTTTAACAAACGCACTATAAAGCGGAGGTTGGATTGTGCAAGGTTGGTCTTTGGGAAGCAGTGCAATTACAAAATGCCGTCGGATGCTCCGGCCGCTTCCTCAAAGAAGCGCAAGGACAAGGCAGTTAAACCTAGGTTAGAGGAGTCGTCCGAACCGGACGCCAGTTCTTTAGAGGCGTCAGTGGAACCGGTGGTTCCGACGGAGGCCTCTCTGGAGTCCCAGGGAGAAACTTTAATTTTACAGGATGTGGCCTCCCAGGAGGCAGGGCAGGCTGTAGGGGCTTCTCAAGTAACTGTACTCCCTCCCTTCCTAAGGGGTCTAGGCCCTCTTTCTGCTTCCAAGGCTTCTCCTAGAGGCAGGTCTAGTTTAGCTTCTGTGGGTGTCACTCCCAGTTCTTCAGGTGCTGTGCCCAAGAAGCACATGCTCAAAATGGCAGAGGATTTAATTACTTTAATTAGAGGCTCTATGCCCCCTCCTGATAAGAGGCCTAGGATGGAACCTGTGGTGGGGCATTATGAGCAGGCTTGGATGTGTCTGAGTCTTCGGCTGAAGACTTGCAGGAGTATTCTCATTATTCTGATTCTGATGTGGATGATTCTACTCCTTCTGCTTCTCCTCCTGAGGATTTTTCTTTTTCAGAGACCTTTCACTCCATGAGAGAGCATTTTAAATGGGAAGGTCAGGATTTCTCTGATTCCAGGAAAAGGCTTAGGGAATTTTTATTTTTACCCCAGCATAGGCCTTTAGCTATACCTCCTGTTCTGAATGTGGTGGAAGATGTGTTTGCAGAGGCTTCTCTTAATCCTGATTCTTTGCCTCCTGCTCCTGTTAAACCAGATAGGTATTACAGGGTGCCTGAAGCTAATAAGTATCTTTTTAAGAGTCCTAGGGCAGACCCATAAACTGTTAGCCAGGGGCCTAAGGGTGTTAAGGCTTCTGTTGTCAAGAATCCGGTTCCTGCAGATAAAGAGGCCAGGGCCTTGGATAGATGGGGAAAGAAAGTTTATACTTCTTCCACTCTAGCCATGAGAGCTTTGAATTGCCAGTTTCACATGTTGAAATATCAAAATTATCTCCTTTCTCAGTTGAAATCTAAGGTTGATGCTCTGGCGGAAGGTATTGACTGTAAAGAGTTACAAGATTTAGTGCACGTTTCTGAACAGGTGGGTAAGCATTCTTTGCAATGTGGTTTTGATGCTGTACAGGCCTCGTCTAGGGTGGCTGCCACTGGGTCAGTTCTTCGCAGGCATGCCTGGCTGAGGGATCAAAATTTATCTGACCATGTTAAAACTAGGATTTTGGATGCCCCTTTGCAATCTGATGTCCTGTTTGGTTCTCCTGTTGAGGCAGTTTTAAAGAAAATGGAAGACAAGGCTAAGTCTATGCAGACTGTTAAAGATTTTTTGCAGGTTCAGCCTCCAAAGTTTAGTAGAAATTGGCCTACTAAAGGGTGGACGTATCCTTCTTATGATTCCCAGTCTAGGGGTAGATCTAGACGTGACAGGGGCAGAGGTCAGGGCTCTTTCAGGCCTAGGACAGGGAGTTCTCCTGCACAGTCTGCGAGTGAGGGCAGGGGTCAGTCCTTTCGTAAAGAGACCCAATGACCTTCCTATTCAGCTGCCAAAACCTTCTCGCCTGGCAGCACCTTTGGGAGGAAGGTTGGCACTTTTCAAAGAAAATTGGAGTTTGATTACCCAAGACAAATGGGTACTGGATATCATACATCACGGTTACAGGTTTTATTTCCATACCTTGCCTCCTTTCAAAGGCATGCCAGACATTCCTCCTCAGCAAAGAATAGAGGCTCACAAGCAAATTTCACTGTTGCTCCAAATTCTTTGATGAGTGAGTCTTGGTTTTGCTTGGGATGGCACGATCTATGCATTCTTGTAGGTGCCTGTAGAATGCAGTAGTAAATGATTTTGCAGCTTGGACAGCGTTATCCTTCAGTATGGAGGCTTTGAAACTTTCCACCTTGGTCTTAAGTAATGTGAAGTTTGCTTTTGAAATGTTTTTCACTGTGGTTTTCTTGTCCGGGGGTGGGGGCGGAATGTGGATATCCAAAGTGATTTGTTTATGGTCAGATCTAACCAGCTTGCTGGATACAGTAAAGCAAATATGGGATGAAGAAAACATCCCCTTTAGAACTGCAATGTGGCATTTCTGGACCTGCAGGAGAAGTAAAGAACACTGTTACCTGTAGTGAAAGAGCATATTGGAGAGGATACATCAGTTGTAATAAAGAACATATACGAGAAATGCACATATGAGTGAATTCAAAGCAAGAGGTAATGTTATATTAGTATCCATTGCAGAAACAAGGTAATTGCAAAGTGGCAAGGCCCTTTTGAAGTAACAGAGAAAGTAAGTGAAGTGAATTTTAAGATGATCAACTGGGAAAAAGTAAACTGGAACAATTGCAACCCATAAGTATTCTAAAACCATGGAGAGACACTTCTACTGAAATATGTTTGCAGGGGAAGTTAAGGTTCCCACTACAGCATGTCCAGAAGTTAAAATAAGTGTGACAATATAACTGAAAGAGAAACAGGAACTAAAAGAAGTTGCACTCAGAAATTTGGGCATATTCTTAGAATTGCAGTATAAAACCCATTTAATTCAGTACAACACAGGAACCGGAGATAAAGTACACTTAAAACCATACTGAATGTCAGAATAACAATGCTAAGCATTTAAGGGCAAAGTACGAAAGATGTTTAAATTTAGAAGAATCCCAAAGTGAGTGGAACAGTTCCATTTTATTGCTACCTTAGACTGAAAAGTCTGTGCGATTTTGAAATGATTTCAGGAAATTAAACAGCATATCTAAATTTAATTCATATCTTATGCTCTGAGTGGACAAACAGATTAAGAAACTGGACAAACTTATGTTTTTGTGCACTTTATTTTTTTATCCATCATTGATTGGGAAGTCCCACTAGGCTAGTGGACTCTTTTCAGAAGAGACCAGAGGTGGTATTTATACTACTATGGAAAATTCAGCCAGGGCATTAGGGAAGTTCCCCTACTTGTGACTTGTATTCGTGGCTCATTTAGCATGAGAACATGCGCATGTCCCATTGCTAGTACAGTGATGGCTGGGAGGACTGTGTGAAATGGCAAATGTGTTGGAAGGAGTGGAGGTGAATGGCAGCTCAAACGAAGACACCTGTGGTATAATAAAGGATTTGGAAAGTGTTTTTCAAAAGGAATTGTTTGCAAAATTAGAGGAGTTGGTGAAAGAGGAGTATTTTGTTACAACCCTCCAGTGGTGTGAGATTGTATACTAAATGATATGATAAACCAAAGTAAAAGCAAAAATGATGTGCCTTGGGGAGAAATGATGGAGAAAATACTGGGAGAGGAAGAGGAGGATATTTTCACAGGGGACAGTACTCATAAACGGAAAACATGTGCAGAGGCAGTGGCAAATAGTTGCAGAGAGCAGAACGAAAGGAAGACAATAGTATTAAAGAAAATTCATGGTGAGAATGCAAAGTAAAAGAAATAAGGAGATGTATAGATATGAGGTATGGAACACTGTAATGCTTCCTTTAGGAGTTAAAACACAAGAGTTAAGAGCCTTTATTTTAAAAAATAGACATCGTGATACTTTTTTTGAGACTACACAGGATATGGAAAAGTTTTTGTGTGAATATAAAAAAAGACAGAATGACAATCTGTGGAATGATTATGTAATGAAAGCTTTGTTTTTGAGAGATGAAAAAGAAAATAAATATACAGTTTCAGACAGAGGTAGCATGAGAGACTTTGAAAAGGCATTTAAAAAATATTTGTAAAGAAGTTATGGGCACTTCAAAAGTTTATGATAATGGGTGTTTATGGACTGGAGATTGGACTATAATATTGTATTAAAAATGGAAAAAATGTGCATATTCCAAATATTGTAAATGTTGAAGGGTGTGGTAAAATATTGGGGACAACAAAGAATATATTTTTGCAGGAGAAAAAGACATTTATTAAAGAATCGTGATGGAAAGAAATGTTATATATGAAGGAAAACTGGACACGCTGCAAAGAAATGTGAACTTGAATGTTACAAATGTAAAACAAACTGGATATGTATGGATGGATTGTAAAGAAAAATATAATTAAATAGTGAAAATAAGGGGGAGGATAAAGAACAACATGGAAAAGAATTGGAAATAAGAATGAAGAAAACTTTGAAACAGAAAATGATGACAATAAAAGAAAAGACGAGAAGGAGATAGGAATAGGTTCAGAAGTTAGTGATGAAGAAAACATAAGTTGGAAATTAGTAAAATGAAAAAAAAAAGAATTCTTAATAAAAGAAAAAAATGGTTAGAAAAACACCAAGCTTGAATATTATTATAAAACACAATGTAACTGGTAAGCACTTTCGTTTGAAATGAACTTCTTTAGACCAAGTCACTGTACGCCATAACGCACAATAAATAACCAAATTAAAATCACATGATCACTTGATTCAGTGCCTTAATCCTTTCCTTTTCGTACTATTTTAAAACTTTCTCTATCATTAATGCCTTGAAAAGCACATGCATTCAGCCTAACTTGCCAGCAGTATTTCTTCCAGACAAGGTCATCCTCAGCATCCCACCTATACTCATAATTTTTCATAAATCTCACTACATAGGAATTTTGAAATTAATATGAGAGGATGTTTTGAATGCAAGCCCAAATATGTAGTTTGTTTAGCACTGTACGGGTCTTGTCCTACCTTCTATATAGGAAGGACCACTAGGTGTTTTTATTTTAGGATTTATGAGCACCTGAGAGCAATAGATAGGCAGGGCACTACTAATGCTTTGGCCAAGCATGTTTTTTCCTTTCATCCATATGATAATAATAACATATTTTTCTTTACTGCGATAGATCGAGTAAAAAATTGTGAGTATAGGTGGGATGCTGAGGATGACGTTGACTGGAAGGAATATTGCTGGCAAGTTAGGCTGAATGCATGTGCTTTTCCAGGTGTTAATGGTAGAGGAAGTTTTAAAATAGTACTTTAAAGGAAAGGGTTAAGGCACTGAATCAACTAATCATGTGATTTTAATGTGGTTATTTATTGTGGGTTAATGACGTATTGTGATTGGTCTGAAGAAGTTAATTTTAAATAAAAGCGCTTACCAGTTACATTGTGTTTTATAATAAAGTGCAAGTTTGGAGTTTTTCTAGCCATTTTTTTCTATTATTAAGTGTTTTTTATGATTGTTTCTTTAAGAGTCTTTTTGATATATGAAAAAAAGAATTCTATTGGTGAAAGAGTAAGAGAAAAAGGAAATTCAAAGGCATAAACCTAAAAAAGAAAGGACATGGATGTGAAATTATATATTTAAAAATGTAGTATAAAAAGATGATGCTTTCCTTTAAATCAAGGAATAGAGAAACTAATAATTTAAGGATTCTCTCAATAAGTGTAAATGTAAATAATATGAAAAATTCAACGAGAAGGATAAGCATTTTAGAATGGTATATTGTATGTGAAGTAGATATAATGGTTTTGGAATATACAAGATTTCTAACAATGAAGAACAATTACAGACAGAAAAATATGGGATGGAGAGATAATATGGAATTTGTAAAATGAGAGTTGTTTAGGAACAGCAGGGTTATGCAGAAGAGTAGTGAAGGTCTTAGATGTAATATTAGAATAGAAAGACTAATTATTGTAGATTTACAATGGCAAGGCAAGGTTTATAGACTTATAGCTATATATGCATTCATTATTTGTAAAGAAAGGGAGAACTTATTTCAACAGATATTAGATTGCATAGTAGTACATATGGCTATTCTAATAACAGGAGACTTCAGTTGTGATTGAAGGGGTATAAAAAAGGAAAATATGTAAGAAAAATGAAATAAGTTATGAAATGTGGTAACTTGGTAATATGGAGTAGAAAAGTATCAACTTGTAGAAGTGGTAACATTAAAATCTGAGATTGATTGTTTTATAATATCCAAAGGTATAAGCATAGCAGAAGAAAAATCAGTTGTAACAGGATTTACAGATCATTTGGCAATATGCATGAAAATAAATGAAAATAAAGAATATATTAGATTAGGAAAGGGTTTAAAAATAATAAATGAAAAAGAATGGAATGAAGAAGGAAATGAATTGTTTATACGGTTATGTACAGACAATGTTACTATGAGGGAATTATACGTTAGTGGGTCAGAATGATGGATTGCTTTAAAAAAATATAAAAGAAGTTTGTTTACAATGGCAGAGTAAGATAACAAAGATGTTAAAACAAGGGTATGCAAAAACAAAAATGGGTTTGATAATTTAGAGAAGATTAAGAGAGAATATTGTGATAAAGACAAAAAAGTATATAAAATAAATTATGAAAAAAATAATTATGTAAACAAATGTATTTACTACAAGGGGAAAAGGAAATAGTATCAGCATATTTAAGTAAAATAATGAAAGGGAATAGTAGTATAATGAGAGAAGTGAAAGACAAAAAGGGAGAAGTAAAATGAATCTAATCTCAGATTATGGAAAATGTAGTACATCATGTAGAAGAAATATTTTAAAAAAAGAAAAAACGTAATAAAATATGGGAAGTAAAAATCTCAAAACAAGGGTATAAGGAAGTTGAAAAATAGATTACTTTTTATGAGCTGAATAAAGTATTTAAAACAGTTAAACATCGATTTGGCTGCAGGGCCGGATATAATTGGATTTGAAATGTATAAAATTTAGGAGGATGGAAAAAAGAATATTTGTTACAAGTGTTGAATGAGTGGTTAAATGAAGGTTTGTATCATAAGGAATTATGTAGTGGAATATTAAAATTCATACAGAAGAAAGGAGAAAAAAAGATACATATTTGGAGACCAGTCATGTTAAATAATACATTTTATAAGATAATTATGAAAATAATACAGAAAAGATTTGAAAGTAAGATGAAATATATAATAGAAGAAAGCCATTGGTATGAAAGGAAAATAATGTCAATAATTATTAATGATATTAAGTGAAATGGTGGACAATATTCCAAAGAGAGATGTAAAACTTATTGTAGGAGGTATTAATAAAACTTTTGATTCAGTTGAACATGAGATGTTAAGGGATTTAATGAAGAGGTACAATTCTAGTAATAAAGTTTGTATAACAGCATATGGTAATAATAAAGTAAGAATTTTGGTAAATGGATAGTTAAGTAAAGAAACAGAAATGAGCATCAGTATAAGACAAGGATGTCCTGTAAATTTGCTTTAGTTATGAATGTGGTAGTTAGTGAAGTTAATTGTAACATGAAGAATACAAAATATGTAATGCAAGCAGGTGTAGAAATTGTATTATTAATGACATATAAGGATTATATTATTGTAACAACCATTAATAGTATATGGATGAGAGAAGCCATACTTTGTGTAGTTGATTGTTTGAAAGAAGTAAGTATGATGTTAAATAAAGATTAAAGTAAAGGAATGGGAGACATAGTAAAAAATAGCAGGTGTACAATTTACAAAGAAAGAGTTCTCTATTGGGTATACATTTTGGTAAAGAAGGGAATAAAACACAATGGGAGTCATTATTAAAGGAATTAAAAGAAATGAGTTTCTTATGGAAAACATATAGATTAGCTTGCAAGAAAAAAGTGAACTTGATAAATTCAGTATTAATGAGTAGAGTAGCATATTTATCAAGTGTGTTAATGATTCTGAAAATACATGAGAAATACTTGTTAAAAGTGAATTTTTTTCATATAGATGTGGTTCTAGATTAAATTCATTTAAAGGGTGTTGTATGTGAATAAAGAAGAAGGAGGACTAAGTTTGTTAAATCTAGTGGTATATGCAGCATTTTTAAAATTGCATAAAGGATTGAAATGAATACATGAGAAAAATGTGAAATTAGTAACAACAGTGTTGTAATATAAATATGACAATTTGGGGGAAATAAGAAGAAGAAATAAAACAAAAATAATGTCTTAATGAAGAAATATAGAATTCTAAACAAAAGATAAAATGTGGAAAGTAAAGATTGATGAAATAGAAGAAAATAAAAAAATGGTAGAAAAATACAAAGGGACAATATTATGTTAATCCATTGGAAAATTTACCAAAGGAAAATATTAAAGCAATGGAAGAAGAAATAAATGGTATAGTAATAAAGGAGAATGTTAATATTTTTTATGGAGATTAGGAATAAAAAAATACCACAAAAAAATAATATACAGTATAAAAAGAAAAGTGAAATAATATGTCTATATTGTATTGAAGAAGAAACCATGGAACATATCTTTTAGAAATGTAAGAGAGTAGATAAATTATGGGAAAATTATGTGCCGAAAATTTCTTTGGAGATTTTAAAGAAAGTAACAGCACAAATTTGGATATACTTGAGTATAGGTATTATAATAATAGGAGCAAAGAATCAAAAACAAGAATGAATAAAATTGTTTTATGAAGTACGGCTAGTATGGAATGAGAGAATAAATTAAACATTTAATGGGAAATGGATATTTTCAATATTATTAAGAAAAATTAGATGGTGGTTATGAAAAAGAGTGGGGATCTAATTGAAATAAGAATGTACAAGTATGATCAAAAAGATAAATTCTGTGCATAAAAATAAAATTGTATATATAATTTTGTAATTTTGTAAATATGTACATTTATGAATAGATAAAAATACAAATATGTATATAAGCTATTATTTAAATAAGATGTAAATAAAAAAACTCCAACTCTTTTTGATAGGTGCCATGGGAGCTTTTATATCTACCTAAGTTATCACCAACTCAAGCAGATGGGGCCTCAGTTTAATGTCCCATCCAAAAGATGACACACTCAGAATTATAGCACCCCTGTTGAGCTGCACTGCACTGTCAGCTATTGATCTACCTGGCGTGGGAATAGGTGAGTGTGCTGCAAGTTATGCCGCTTACACTTTAGTTGTAACCAAAGATTATTGTCAAATCATATTAGTCCCAGACACTAAAGAACAGTGGCATTTTCATACCTGACAGGCTCTTTCTTTATAAAGTGTTGCATTTTCCTGTCCATGAAGTGTCTGAAACATTCCACAGTCTGATGGACAAAATCATTAGAACCCACACTAGATATGCATTAGCCTACCTGGGTAATGCCTTAATGTTCTCTGAAGATTGGTTGAGCCACTTGTCCAAATTTGAAGGTGTTTTCATCTCTCTGCACCAGGCTAGATTGGTAGCTAAAACAGTTAAGTGCAAGTAAGGAAAGACAGCAACCCATAATTTGGGCTATGTCGTAGGCCTTGGAAATGACAGGCTAAAACAATGCAAGCAGTGTAGAACTGGGCATCTAAACCAACTATTAGAAAACAAAAAAGTTTTTAAATGCCTAATTAGCTATTACCAGAGCATTGCACCTGATTGCTTCCTCCCTTACTGATTTTATTAAAGGTAAGGTTCTACTGAGAATGAAGTGGAAAGTACAATGGAACAAGTCTTTTAGACAAAGAATATTGTGTGCTTAGATCCCATACTTATAGCTCCGAAATTTTCAGAACAATTCCTAGTGCATATGCATACTTCAAAGGAAGGCATAAGGTTCATAGGTTCATAGGAGGTTACTAGGCTAATGACCCTAAAGCCCTTACAAGTCTAGCAATATTTATCCTGAGTTGCCCCAATTGTCAGAGGAGTGTATTGTTACAACCCTCCAGTCAGGAGGCTTGTCTGTGTTTAGGTGAGCAAAGTTCGCAGAGGTAAGGATCTGAAGTAGTTAATACCAACTTCCTCTGTCCATGAGGGACATAAGAATTTTCAGTCACCCATCCATTGATCCACTGACCTCTTGAGGTAAAAACAAGTGCTTGCTAAAGTGTAACATTCCACTACTTTATCCAAGCTAGCTAGATAATGAATTCAGAGCAAGCAAATCAGTAGAGTGAAGTTTGTCTCAGGTTGTAGCAGAGCAAGGAGCACCCCATTTGCTATATTAGTAGGAATATTAGCAGTACTGAGAAATGCTACTCAGCTATAGAAAGATATTGTTTAGCTGTTAAATGGACCTTACCATATTGAAGTATTAACTACTGGGGAAAGAGTGTATCCTGTTCACAGATTATGCCCCCATTCTGATGCAAGAACACCACCCCAGATTTAACTTGGTGGTTAATGAACCCTCAAATCTTTTAGTATTAAGGCTATAAGATAATGTATTGGCTGGGCCACAGCCACCTGATTGCAGATGGATTGTCCTAGGAATACAGTCCATTTGCTGAGGCTCAAACTGATAGCTTTGTGCTGGTCTAGAGGTGTTAGATAGCATAGTTGTAGATGCTACCTTTAAAAAGATGAATCCAGAAACAAACACAAATGTTAGAGGTAGTGAGGGACAGCTATACATAGGGGTATGTAAAGTACACAGTTGATTTGTAACATTTGGGTCTGAAAAGGCATCAGGGAGAACTCTTGTTGGAGTTACATAGACTAGAAGAAAGAAGAAAGGCAATCAAGATAGTATCCCTGTGAGGGAAGGCACCTGACCTTTGAGATGAGAGGTCAGTGGACTTACTACTTCCTGAGCAGAAGAAGATGATGTTCTTCATGTTTCACTGTTGCAGTCATCACATTTGGGTTATCTGCCTACAGGTAGCCCTCAGCCGGCCTGAATACCAGAGACTTTGGAGTTCTACATCGAATGCTGTCGCTTCTTTCATGACATCAGGTCATCAGGGGTATAAAACATGCAGCCGATGCCATTACATCAGCCTTTCTTGCCGTGCGGTGCATGAAGCAGAAGCAGTTCGCAAGTGTCGGTCGGCCGTCTCCTGAAATTTTCGTTTTCGAGTTTCAGACCCGAAGTCTTCAAAAAAGATAAGTACCCTGTTGGGGATCATTTTTCTTTCTCCAACCAATGTCAGTAAAAGTTAACAATTGTCTTGTATGTGGAAAGCAAATACCTCATAGAGATTTTCATTCTTACTGCATCCCCTGTTTAGGCCCAGACCACGACGCCCCTCGCTGTTGGTTTTGTGCCTTGTTCAACCCCCAAACTATTCATCGTCGGGTTATTTTTGCAGCCAATTACTTTTGTACTCGATCTCAGTACTCCAAAATGGCTTTGTTAAGCCATCCGACTACTGATCTTCTGAAAAAACATAAGGATAAAGACAGAGACAGACTGCATAGGTCCAAAACTGTTGACAACACTTCCGTTAAGCCAGTCGCCAGTCCGCCAGTACTCAGTGAGGTGCTTTCGCAGCCCCTGATACCTGCTACTTCAGATTTGCAGGCCTCTACTGAGACCCATTCGGAGTCCGGTATGCTGCGAGATGCTTCCTCGACTATGGAACCTGCAGATGTCTCTACCTTGGATGGGTCCAGAGCCGCTGTGCAGGCATCGGCTTCTGAGGGTGTATTCAGGCCTACAGACATTCATATTAAACCGATGCCATAATTTCCATCCAGAAGTTCCGAATTCCTCAGGCCAAAAACTCACACTACACCTAGAAAAACGATGACAAAACTGCAGGCTCAGGCCCATTTGCTTTAAAAACAAATGCTTAGAATGGCTAAAGACCTTATTACCTTAATTAGGGGAAGCCAGCCTTCCCCCTCTAAGAGACCTAGAACTGAATTTCTTTCTGATTCTTCTGATCAGGAATCTGATATTTCTGCTCCTTCTGATTACCAGGATTTGCCCTTATCTACTTATGAGGATTCTGATACAGAGGATTCCATTTCCTCTGCTTACCCTCCAGAAGAGTTTTCTTTCGGTGAAACCTTGCATACTCTTAGGGAGCATTTCCGCTGGGAAAGCCAGGATTACTCTGAGTCCAAAAAGAGACTTAGGGAATTCTTACTCCTGCCTCAACACAGGCCTTTGGCTATCCCTCCTGTTCCAGACATTGTAGATGATGCTTTCATGGAATCTAGCCTTACCCCAGACACTTTACCTCCAGCTCCCAGAAAACCTGACAGGTACTACAGAGTACCTGACTCTCACAGGTTTCTCTTCAAGAATCCTTCTGCGGCTGCAGAGACCATTTCCCAAGGACCAAAAGGCATTAAGGCTACTGCTGCCAAAAATCCTACCCCTTCTGATAGAGATTCTAGAGCCTCAGACAGATGGGGTAAGAAGGTATACACTTCTGATACTTTGGCCATTAGGGCTTTAAATTGCCAGTTTCATATGTTAAAGTATCAGCAGCATATTATGGGGCTACTTAAACAGAAAATGATGTTGATTCCTGACTGTGCTGAGCACAAAGAATTGCAAGATTTAATGCATTCTGCAGAACAAGTTGGTAAACATACTTTGCAATGTGGTTTTGACGCTTTAGAAGCATCTTGCAGGGCTGCTGTCACTGGGTCTG
The DNA here is from genome assembly GCF_019279795.1 of Protopterus annectens. Taxonomy (NCBI): domain Eukaryota; kingdom Metazoa; phylum Chordata; order Ceratodontiformes; family Protopteridae; genus Protopterus; species Protopterus annectens. The sequence goes on along the minus strand of NC_056733.1, from coordinate 1,762,459,071 downwards.
TACTTAGAAGGCATGCTTGGCTTAAGGAACAAAACTTGCCAGATCATGTTAAAGCTAAATTACTGGATGCTCCCTTAAACCAAGACCACCATTTTGGCAACAAAGCAGACGTCCTCAAAAGGATGGAGGAAAAAGCTAAATATATGCAAACTGTTAGTTTCCTACAAGTACAGCCTCCCAGATTCAGTAGGCATTGGCCTTCAAAGAACTGGTCCTTTCCAGTCCCTTCCAGGCCTTCTCAGTCCAAACCCAGGAACAGCAGACCACCTAGGCTACAGTCTCAGGCTATGCACAGATCTAAGCAGTGGCTCCCACTTCCAAAGCAGGGAGTAGTAAGCTACCCCTCTACGGAAAAATGGCACAATGACTTAACCTTAACCCTTTCAAGCCCTGCTCAACTACCTGTTCCCTTAGGAGGAAAGCTCGACCAGCATGCACAAATGTGGGAACTCATTACCGCGGACAATTGGGTTTTAAACATAGTTTCCCAAGGGTACAGATTCCACTTCCACACACTGTTTGTGTCTTTTGGCTTTTCCCGGTTAGGGGTCGCCACAGCAGAACTCCGGTCCGCTAATGATTGGCAGTTGATTTTTACATACCGGCTTGCCAGGCCCTACCAACCCTAAATGATTGGCCAGACCTACTCCCAAATCAATGGGCAGAGGCCCAACAGCAGGTTCTCTCTCTTCTCAGTATCAAGACTATTCAACCTGTCCCAGCAGAACAAAGGGGACAAGGTTTTTATTCAAGACTTTTTCTGGTACCCAAAAACGACAACTCCTGGCATCCTATCCTGGACCTCTCTATTCTCAACACCTTTCTGGTAGTTCCAAAATTCAAAATGCTAACTCTTCAACAGCTTCTTCCTATGCTAGCCAAGGATGCCTGGCTGGCAACACTAGACTTAAAGGAAGCTTACCTGCACATCCCAATAAGAGGATCCTGTTGAAAATACCTACGTTTCAGAGAGGGCTCCATGCACTTTCAGTTCTCTGCACTTCCTTTTGGCTTATCTGCTGCACCCAGGGAGTTCACAAAGTGTCGAGCTCCAGCCATTGCATTTTGCAGGCAGAGAAATATTCAAATTTAGCCATACTTGGATGATTGTCTGATTCAGGCAGAAAGCCAGGACCCGCTATTACAACACCTGGCATTCGTAAAGAAACATCTAACCTCACTGGGGTACACAATCAATGAAAAAAAATCTCACCTAGTACCCTGCCAGCATGTTGTATTCCTGGGAGCAAACTTGAACACAACTTCCCAGATGGCATTCCTCACTCCAGAGAAACAAGTTTATTTGACAACCTACATCAAACTATTGGCCACAAAACCCCAGCTATCGGCAAGGAAAATACTGCAAGCTCTGGGGTTCATGGCCTCCTGCATTCTACTAATTCCATATGCAAGACTGCATATGAGGAAACTCCAATGGTTTCAACATTCTTGGGACCTGGAAACAATGATTTCTATCATTCCTTGTATGAAGACAAAGTTACTTTGGTGGACAGAGGCCTGCTACCACAACAAGGGACTCCCTTTCACTCTATCCCCTGCCGCCCAAACCCTAACAACAGATGCATCAGACTATGAATAGGGGCTCACATGGCAGGGCAGTGCATTCAGGGCAAAAAGAACCCGAGACAGATGCACCTGCATATCAATCAAAAAGAAATGTTAGCTGTACAGAATGCTCTGACAGCCTTCAAATACCGTATTCTTCCAGGGCAACTATTGGTAAAGGCAGACAACACCACAGTTATGTGGTACATAAACAAGCAGGGGGGAACCCACTTGTACCCTCTCTGCATACTAGCCATGGCTCTGTGGAACACAGCCTTGAGCTATCAAGTACATCTGCAAGCACAATTCCTGCCAGACAAACTAATGGACCCACACGAATGGAAACTAGAACCCAAAATATTCAACCTCTTGAGGAACAAATGGGGGACTCCAGAGGTAGACCTGTTTGCCTCCCCTCAGAACTACCAATTGAACAAATTCTGCGCAAGAACTCCCCACAGTTAAGCTTGGAAAGTGGATGCCCTGCCCTTTACCTGGGAAAGCCTCTCAGTTTATGCCGTTCCCCTCTGCCTCTCCTGTCTAAGTTTCTACTAAAGATCAAACAGGACAAGCCAAGGACAATACTGATTGCACCAGACTGGCACTCCAGCACTGGTACCCCCTCTTGCGCAGTATGACACTGCTACAACCATGGCACCTGCCTCAGACCCCTTTCCTGCAGGCGGGCCAGATTCTGCACCCTCAGCTTCAAACCCTGAACCTTGCAGCCTGGCTTATTCCTTGAGCTCTCCTCTAGCATCCCTCAGTAATTAGACACTGGATGTCATTCTGGAGGCAAGGAGGCAAAGTACTAGAAAATCCTAAGATGAAAAGTGGAAAAGATACTGTTCCTGGGAATGGGCATAACGGTGCCCAGCTTACCTCATATTCTACAGTACTTAACAGAAATGCTCCACAAGGGCCTATCCTTCTCAGCAATTAAAATGCATGCCTCTGCCATTTCAGCACATTATAATACTGAACCATCCCTCTTCTCTCACTCCTTGCTAAAACAATTCCTTAGAGGGGCCAAAAATGTAAGACCCCCCCCCCCCCCCGGAGAGCTCCCACTCCAGCCTAGGACCTTAACTTTGTATTGGGAAAGCTCACTCTTCCCACCTTTGAGCCAGCTGCAACAGCAGAGTTGAAATTCCTTTCTTGGAAAAAGCTTTCCTTCTAGCCATTACTTTAACAAGAAGAGTGTCTGAATTACAGGCCCTCATGGCAGTGGAACCCTTCATTATCTTCCATGCGGACAGGGTTTCCCTCAGGACTAATCCTTCCTTTATGCCCAAGATGGTGTCTAGTGTGGCCCTTAATCAGTCCATTCATTTGCCTACTTTTTTCCCTAATCCACAAAACAAAGGGGAACAAATACTGCACTCTCTGGACATGCACAGACAACTTAGATTCTATTTGGACAGGACTAAGCCTCTCAGAAAATCTGAACAGCTGCTAGTTGGCTTTGCTGCAGGGGCAGAGGGAAAGGCCATTTCAAAGCAAACCATTTCCAAATGGATAGCCCATTGCATTCATTTCTGCTACAAGCACCATGTAAAACCTACCCCACAGGGGATAAGATCACATTCCACCAGGGCTGCATCTACATCAGTGGTTTTTCTCAGAGGAGTCCCTACCAGGGACATCTTAGAAGCTGCTACCTGGAGCTCTATACATACCTTCACCAAGCATTACCACATGCCTATCTTTTCTAAATCCAGAGCTGGATTTGACACTGCAGTCTTGCAGGGCTTAATAGCTGACCCTAATTCCTCCTCCCTTCCTTAGCTTTGGAAATCAACCCAAATGTAATGACTGCAACAGTGAAACATGAAGAACATAGTACAGGTGTGTACACTTACCATAAATGTAGATGTTCAAGTGTATTCACTGTTGCAGTCCTGGTTACCCTCCCTCCAGCCCCCTGACTTCTCTTGGCTCTACCTTTCCTTCTTGTTGGTATATTTATTTTTTCTTGTGTATTTGCTTTTTGATGGGGGAGTACCATACCATATAATTGCTTCCTATTGTGGGGGCACCTGACATCTGGGGCAAGAAAAACTGATGTAATGGTGTCAGCTGCATGTTTTATACCCCTGACGACCTGATGTCATGGAAGAAGCGACAGTATCTGATGCAGAATTCCGAAGACTCTGGTATTCAGGCCAGCTGAGGGCTACCTGCAGGCAGATAACCCAAATGTGATGACTGCAACAGTAAATACACTTGAACATCTACATTTATGGTAAGTGTACACAACTATACATTTTGCTGTCCCTTGTTGGATTTGGGAAAATAGGTACTTTGCTGTGTAGAAGTCACTGTAAGTACTATTTTATTTTTACTAACTGCCCTGCCAGAGTCCTAAGTGTAAAAGTTTGCTGTATTGTAAAAAAAAGCCTACTTCAAATGTAAATTTATTAATGTTGGAACTGTTTACTGACTTGTTTATCAAGAACTGCATTTCTTTTTGGTACTTCATTTATTGCATAAATTACAATTTTTAAGTCACAAAGTTGACACCACTTTAGTAATGAGTGCTAACCCTAACGCTGCCGCTGCCCCAAACCTAACCTTATACCTTACCTTAGAAAAAAACTTTCCATAACACTACCACTATTCAGACAAATTTGATCTGAATGGTTTAATAAAGTTATGCTTTGCAGATCAGCAAAGGAATTTGTTTTCCTTTTTATATTTGTTGTTTTTTGGGTATTTGTTCTGGTGAAATGAATGTGCAGCATGTTTTGATATGTATTTTGTATATCAACCATAAACATGTCGATGTAATCAGATAACTATATATATATATAAATATATATATATATATATATATATATATATATATATGGATCACCTTTAAAACCTCGAAACCGCGTTTGCCCGAAACACTAACGACCGAAACGAAAAGACCGAAAACATAAAACGCCGACAACGCAAAACACCGAAAACCATTACACCAACACAGTACACTACATAACATATGCACTATCCCTAACCCAAACCCTAACCCTAAGGTCCGACACTACCGCACACTTACCCTACCTGCACCCTAACCCTAACTCACTTAACCCACCCCTAACCCACAGTCCCTCACCATCGCACACACACCCTACCTGCACCCTAACCCTAACTCACTTAACCCACCCCAAACCCACAGTCCCTCACTTACCTGTCCGCTCCCTAACACTAAATCCCTCACTCGATCGCACACTTACCGAGTCCGTAACCCACAGTCCCTCACCATCGCACACACCCTACCTGCACCCTAACCCTAACTCACTTAACCCACCCCTAACCCACAGTCCCTCACCATCGCACACACACCCTACCTGCACCCTAACCCTAACTCACTTAACCCACCCCTAACCCACAGTCCCTCACTATCGCACACTTACCTGTCCGCTCCTAACACTAAATCCCTCACTGATCGACACTTACCGAGTCCCTAACCCACAGTCCCTCACCATCGCACACACACCCTACCTGCACCCTAACCCTAACTCACTTAACCCACCCCTAACCCACAGTCCCTCACCATCGCACACACACCTACCTGCACCCTAACCCTAACTCACTTAACCCACCCCTAACCCACAGTCCCTCACTATCGCACACTTACCTGTCCGCTCCCTAACACTAAATCCCTCACTCGATCGCACACTTACCGAGTCTGTCCTTTTCGGTCATCTGCGTTTTCGGTATTCTCGTCCCGTCGGATTCCGTTTCGGGCAAACGCGATTTCGAGATTTTAAAGGTGACCCATATATATATATATATATATATATATATATATATATATTTATTTATTTTTTTTCCACTCCTTCCTTAAATCCAAAATCCAGCTGGCTTCTCCTCTAAAGGGTTTCAGCTCTTTCCTTTCATTGAGATGTTTTCCATATTCCCTCCGTCTTCTTTCTGATATATGTAACTCCCACTAGAGTTCTTCCTGGACCCTCTTCTATATGAAGGCACTAGGCTTTAAATTTTCCCTTATTAATTCCCCTGTCACCACTATGCTTTATGTGTGCATATGTATGTGTGTGTGTGTGTGTGTGTGTGTGTGTGTGTATATATATATATATATATATATATATATACATATATATATATATATATATATATATATATATATATATATATATATATGTGTGTGTGTTTGTATAGAAACACACACACACACACACACACACACACACACACACACACACACACACACACACACACGTGCGTCTGTATTACAACATTGAAGCTTTAGTTAATCGAATAACTAAAGCTCGATTTTGTAATATCGACAGCTTAAACTGTCGAATGGACAATTCAACCAAGAGAAACACTTCCCTTGGCCGAATAAAAAAAAAAACTTTACATCTGAAATCAAGACCCCCACAACCTCCACACGCCCCTACCTAAATATACCAACTCCAAAATCGCTCCAAATTGGAAAAATGGGCACACTCCACAGAACAGCCAAGGGAAGTGTTTTCCTGGGTTAAATCGGCCGTTCGACAATTTACTATTTCGATATTACAAGTTTGAACTTTACTTATTTGATTAAGTAAAGCTTCAATCTTGTAATATAGAACCACACACACACACACACACACACACACACACACACACACACACACACACACACACATACACACACAGTCACCTACATTGAAATGAGTGCTTGTAAGCATTTTTTGGCAGAATTTAAATTTATGAAAATTCGAATGTAAAAAAAGAAAAAAAATCTACGTTTTTGCAGGGGGGAGGGAACCCCCCTCCTCACCCCCCACAGTCCCTGCAAATTGTATATACCAACTCCCAAGATCACGCTGCAGTGAGGAGAAGGGTACATTCCATGTTAAAGCTCTTCAGTGTAGATCGTAGTATATTGGGGATCGAGGTATTTACCCTTTTCCCCACTGTAGTGCGATCTCAGAGTTGATATACATAATTTGCTGGGGGTTGTCTCCTTCAAAAATGTATTTTTTTTTTTTTACATTATAGTTTTCAGAAACTCAAAGTTATGGTCTTGACCATATGAGTTTTGAGTTTTTGAAAACTTGATAATATGACCTAGTGATATATTTCCATGTACTGATTTGTGTGTGTGTGAATGAGTATGAGGTTTGATAAAAATGATTATTTGAGATAAAAGTATGAATAGTTGTATTTATCACAACTCTAACCACTTCCTAAAACAGTTGTGACCTATCTTGGTTATTAGTCAAAATAAATAATGTAATTTTAAGTATATTAGAGGGTCAGCCCAGGTTGGAAGGTTTGGAGACAAAGCCAGAGAGGCACGATTACGTTGGTTTGGACATGTGCTGAGGAGGGATGCTGAGTTTATTGGGAAAAAGATGCTAAGAATGAAGCTACCAGGTAACAGGAAAAGAGGAAGGCCTAAGATAAGGTTTATGGATGTGGTGAGAGAGGACATGCAGGTGGCTGGTGTGACAGAGCAAGATGCAGAGGAAAGGAAGAAATGGAAACAGGTGATCTGCTGTGGCGACCCCTAACGGGAACAGCTGAAAGAAGATGATGAAATAAGGTAATTTCAGGGAAAGGACAGTCCAGTGATCCAGTGGAAACGTCTCTACCTTACAGCTGCTGTGTGCAAGATTCAGTCCCGAATTCTGATCTTTGGGTTAAGTTTACATATTTTTATCATGTCTCCATGGGTTTTCTGCTGGCTTTCCCATTTCTTCCCACCTCCCAAAAACATAATGATTGATTGGCCACAGTAAAACTGTCTTCCTTGCCCTTGCAGTCCAGGTCATGACTGAAAAAGTCTTTGGACCAGCTCAATTAATAGCATCAAAACCTTACAACAAACACCCCCCACCACACAGACATGCTACATACACAGACATAGCTATGCACACACAACAAAGTGCCTATTGATATGCTCACACTCGCATACTGCTCTGTCACACACCTGCGCGCGCGTATATACACACACACACACACACACACACACACACACACACACACACACACACACACACACACACACACACACACACACACACACACACAGCTTCACTATACTTATCTGTAGTCATGGTATGAAGAGCAACCAGACCCTTAGTGATGAATGGTGTATGCCATCAAAAGATGGAGTACACTTTTTCCTCCCTGTGAAAAAGTAAATTGGCAGAGGGATTCTGCTTTGCTAGGCAATTTGTAACTGCTGCCATTCCTGGGAGAAAACACATAGTTAACTAGGATTAACCACTCATTTCCTGACATTGCAGTATTTGCACGTGGCTTCTCCAGCAAGACCACGTCCACACTATGACCACCACCAGCAGAACACTGTAGCAGGAAAGTGGTGCCTGAATTGCACAGGCTTACCACGATGCATAACATTTTGGGTTAAAGCTTCTGTTTCCCGGTAAGCCTTTCTGAACTGCAAGGCCTGTCATCTCACAAAATAACTAATCATTTTCAGAAATATTGGTCTTAATTATGGAACTGAACATGTAAAAGGTTTAACCATTCTTTATGTTAGAAACCTTTGTCCTCTGAGCTGAGTCAATAACCACATAGTATTGTCTTTGCAACCCTTTATTAACAATACTATTGACAACATTAAAAGTGCCTATGTAATTTTACATATAACATGTCAACAATAACCATTAACCATTAACTTTTAAGCCAGTTGGCTTGACCAAGCCTGTTCTGGCTAACTTCTTTTGGACTGGGTGCATGACCTAAGCTGTCTTGGACCTGGTGGAAAAAAAAACTTTAATTCTTCCTTTCAAACCTAGATACCTGTTGATATGGCCACCGGTCAAACTGATGGCAACTGAATGCGAGTCAAGGCCACTGAGCACCAATAGAGGGGAAAATAAGCACGGTGAAGCTTTTAGGCCATTGCCTAAAAGCCTCTGCCAACGGAGTGGACAGGAGGGCCTCTGAGCCTCTGATGAAACTGCTAATGGGAGGCTGCACCTCTCGCTTAAATAAGCTGAGGCTTGGGACTGCCCCGCTGACTCCAGCTTGTGGACAACATGACTTATGGCTAAGTCACCCTTGTCCATTGAGCTGAGTCAGTAACCACATAGTATTACCTTTGCCAGCCTTTATTAACAGTGCTACTGACAACATTAAAGATGCCACAGTAATTTCACATGTAACATATCAACAACAGCCATTGACCATTAACTCATAAACTGGTTTGCGTGACCAGGCCTGTCCCGGCTAACCTCTACAGGACTGGGTGCATGATCCAAGCTACCTCAGACCTGGTGGGAAAACCCATTTAATACTTCCTTTTCAACCCAAATACCCCTTGATATGGCCACTGGTCAAACTGAGGCCAACTGAAGGTGAGTCAAGGCCACTAAGCACCAATGGGGGAAAACAAGGGGGGATGAATCTGTCAGGCCACTGCCAACCCAACATGCCCCATGCCATTATCCCCCTCCCCAGCCAGCTTCGAGTCCAGATACACAAGGTTGATAAAGGAGGGAAGAGGGTTAATTCTTGAAGTATTCCTTGATGGCCATAATGATGTCTAAATTAAACAAATCAAATCCAAGATTGTTCAAATGTACATTGTCTCTAACATAAAAATCAGAACCTAGTATGTCAACATCTTTGTAATGGATGATCTAATATCCTATCTGTCCAGACATCCATGTAAGTGTGTGATTAATGAACTGCTTAGACATCTCAATTGTTCTGGAACTCCTAGCTTCTTCTCCGTGTATTCTGAGTATAGTGGATGACCAGAACAAGAGCATGTTTGGATGTAGCTTGTGTAGCCTGTGCATGTCAGAAAGTATTCTGGCTAGGAGAATTTTCTTATGAGCCTGGGCTAAATCATTTCCCCCTGAGGTTTATTAGCAAAATGTTGGGCAAGGTTTCTTTGTTGTGAGTTGATGCCACATCTCCCAAAATTAAAACCATAGCAGGCCTGTGAAGCCAAATTAATGAACCAGATTTTTTTTTTTTTTGGTCTAACAAACCAGAGTGCCAGACGGGTGATCAAAATTTGGATTGCATTTCTCTTAATGAAGGAGTGTCCCAACATCCAGATAACCTCCTTCCCTGAAATAGAAATAGAAATAGAAATAAAGGTTAGTGCCTGATGCATGCTAAAAGGGCATCAGACACCTACCTTCCTGTGTTTTGCATGACAGCAGAATGCCCTTCCATTTCCGAGTCAGAAGTGCATCCTATTCTAAAGGAGTGGGAGAAATACCCCCCCGGAGAGCTCCCACTCCAGCCTAGGACCTTAACTTTGTATTGGGAAAGCTCACTCTTCCCACCTTTGAGCCAGCTGCAACAGCAGAGTTGAAATTCCTTTCTTGGAAAAAGCTTTCCTTCTAGCCATTACTTTAACAAGAAGAGTGTCTGAATTACAGGCCCTCATGGCAGTGGAACCCTTCATTATCTTCCATGCGGACAGGGTTTCCCTCAGGACTAATCCTTCCTTTATGCCCAAGATGGTGTCTAGTGTGGCCCTTAATCAGTCCATTCATTTACCTACTTTTTCCCTAATCCACAAAACAAAGGGGAACAAATACTGCACTCTCTGGACATGCACAGACAACTTAGATTCTATTTGGACAGGACTAAGCCTCTCAGAAAATCTGAACAGCTGCTAGTTGGCTTTGCTGCAGGGGCAGAGGGAAAGGCCATTTCAAAGCAAACCATTTCCAAATGGATAGCCCATTGCATTCATTTCTGCTACAAGCACCATGTAAAACCTACCCCACAGGGGATAAGATCACATTCCACCAGGGCTGCATCTACATCAGTGGTTTTTCTCAGAGGAGTCCCTACCAGGGACATCTTAGAAGCTGCTACCTGGAGCTCTATACATACCTTCACCAAGCATTACCACATGCCTATCTTTTCTAAATCCAGAGCTGGATTTGACACTGCAGTCTTGCAGGGCTTAATAGCTGACCCTAATTCCTCCTCCCTTCCTTAGCTTTGGAAATCAACCCAAATGTAATGACTGCAACAGTGAAACATGAAGAACATAGTACAGGTGTGTACACTTACCATAAATGTAGATGTTCAAGTGTATTCACTGTTGCAGTCCTGGTTACCTCCCTCCAGCCCCTGACTTCTCTTGGCTCTACCTTTCCTTCTTGTTGGTATATTTATTTTTCTTGTGTATTTGCTTTTTGATGGGGTGTACCATACCATATAATTGCTTCCTATTGTGGGGGCACCTGACATCTGGGGCAAGAAAAACTGATGTAATGGTGTCAGCTGCATGTTTTATACCCCTGACGACCTGATGTCATGGAAGAAGCGACAGTATCTGATGCAGAATTCCGAAGACTCTGGTATTCAGGCCAGCTGAGGGCTACCTGCAGGCAGATAACCCAAATGTGATGACTGCAACAGTAAATACACTTGAACATCTACATTTATGGTAAGTGTACACAACTATACATTTTGCTGTCCCTTGTTGGATTTGGGAAAATAGGTACTTTGCTGTGTAGAAGTCACTGTAAGTACTATTTTATTTTTACTAACTGCCCTGCCAGAGTCCTAAGTGTAAAAGTTTGCTGTATTGTAAAAAAAAGCCTACTTCAAATGTAAATTTATTAATGTTGGAACTGTTTACTGACTTGTTTATCAAGAACTGCATTTCTTTTTGGTACTTCATTTATTGCATAAATTACAATTTTTAAGTCACAAAGTTGACACCACTTTAGTAATGAGTGCTAACCCTAACGCTGCCGCTGCCCCAAACCTAACCTTATACCTTACCTTAGAAAAAAACTTTCCATAACACTACCACTATTCAGACAAATTTGATCTGAATGGTTTAATAAAGTTATGCTTTGCAGATCAGCAAAGGAATTTGTTTTCCTTTTTATATTTGTTGTTTTTGGGTATTTGTTCTGGTGAAATGAATGTGCAGCATGTTTTGATATGTATTTTGTATATCAACCATAAACATGTCGATGTAATCAGATAACTATATATATATATAAATATATATATATATATATATATATATATATATATATATGGATCACCTTTAAAACTCAAACCGCTTTGCCAAACACTAACGATCAAACGAAAAGACCGAAAACATAAAACGCCGACAACGCAAAACACCGAAAACCATTACACCAACACAGTACACTACATAACATATGCACTATCCCTAACCCAAACCCTAACCCTAAGGTCCGACACTACCGCACACTTACCCTACCTGCACCCTAACCCTAACTCACTTAACCCACCCCTAACCCACAGTCCCTCACCATCGCACACGCACCCTAACCCTAACTCACTTAACCCACCCCTAACCCACAGTCACTCACTATCGCACACTTACCTGTCCGCTCCTAACACTAAATCCCTCACTCGATCGCACACTTACCGAGTCCCTAACCCACAGTCCCTCACCATCGCACACACACCCTACCTGCACCCTAACCCTAACTCACTTAACCCACCCCTAACCCACAGTCCCTCACCATCGCACACACACCCTACCTGCACCCTAACCCTAACTCACTTAACCCACCCCTAACCCACAGTCCCTCACTATCGCACACTTACCTGTCCGCTCCCTAACACTAAATCCCTCACTCGATCGCACACTTACCGAGTCCCTAACCCACAGTCCCTCACCATCGCACACACACCCTACCTGCACCCTAACCCTAACTCACTTAACCCACCCCTAACCCACAGTCCCTCACCATCGCACACACACCCTACCTGCACCCTAACCCTAACTCACTTAACCCACCCCTAACCCACAGTCCCTCACTATCGCACACTTACCTGTCCGCTCCCTAACACTAAATCCCTCACTCGATCGCACACTTACCGAGTCCGTCCTTTTCGGTCATCTGCGTTTTCGGTATTCTCGTCCCGTCGGATTCCGTTTCGGGCAAACGCGATTTCGAGATTTTAAAGGTGACCCATATATATATATATATATATTTATTTATTTTTTTTCCACTCCTTCCTTAAATCCAAAATCCAGCTGGCTTCTCCTCTAAAGGGTTTCAGCTCTTTCCTTTCATTGAGATGTTTTCCATATTCCCTCCGTCTTCTTTCTGATATATGTAACTCCCACTAGAGTTCTTCCTGGACCCTCTTCTATATGAAGGCACTAGGCTTTAAATTTTCCCTTATTAATTCCCCTGTCACCACTATGCTTTATGTGTGCATATGTATGTGTGTGTGTGTGTGTGTGTGTGTATATATATATATATATATATATATATATATATATATATATATATATATATATATACATATATATATATATATATATGTGTGTGTGTGTTTGTATAGACACACACACACACACACACACACACACACACACACACACACACACACACGTGCGTCTGTATTACAACATTGAAGCTTTAGTTAATCGAATAACTAAAGCTCGATTTTGTAATATCGACAGCTTAAACTGTCGAATGGACATTTCAACCAAGAGAAACACTTCCCTTGGCCGAATAAAAAAAAAAACTTTACATCTGAAATCAAGACCCCCACAACCTCCACACGCCCCTACCTAAATATACCAACTCCAAAATCGCTCCAAATTGGAAAAATGGGCACACTCCACAGAACAGCCAAGGGAAGTGTTTTCCTGGGTTAAATCGGCCGTTCGACAATTTACTATTTCGATATTACAAGTTTGAACTTTACTTATTTGATTAAGTAAAGCTTCAATCTTGTAATATAGAACCACACACACACACACACACACACACACACACACACACACACACACACACACACACACACACACATACACACACAGTCACCTACATTGAAATGAGTGCTTGTAAGCATTTTTTGGCAGAATTTAAATTTATGAAAACTCGAATGTAAAAAAAGAAAAAAAATATATGTTTTTGCAGGGGGGAGGGAACCCCCCTCCTCACCCCCCACAGTCCCTGCAAATTGTATATACCAACTCCCAAGATCACGCTGCAGTGAGGAGAAGGGTACATTCCATGTTAAAGCTCTTCAGTGTAGATCGTAGTATATTGGGGATCGAGGTATTTACCCTTTTCCCCACTGTAGTGCGATCTCAGAGTTGATATACATAATTTGCTGGGGGTTGTCTCCCTTCAAAAATGTATTTTTTTTTTTTTACATTATAGTTTTCAGAAACTCAAAGTTATGGTCTTGACCATATGAGTTTTGAGTTTTTGAAAACTTGATAATATGACCTAGTGATATATTTCCATGTACTGATTTGTGTGTGTGTGAATTAGTATGAGGTTTGATAAAAATGATTATTTGAGATAAAAGTATGAATAGTTGTATTTATCACAACTCTATCCACTTCCTAAAACTGTTGTGACCTATCTTGGTTATTAGTCAAAATAAATAATGTAATTTCAAGTATATTAGAGGGTCAGCCCAGGTTGGAAGGTTTGGAGACAAAGCCAGAGAGGCACGATTACGTTGGTTTGGACATGTGCTGAGGAGGGATGCTGAGTTTATTGGGAAAAAGATGCTAAGAATGAAGCTACCAGGTAACAGGAAAAGAGGAAGGCCTAAGATAAGGTTTATGGATGTGGTGAGAGAGGACATGCAGGTGGCTGGTGTGACAGAGCAAGATGCAGAGGAAAGGAAGAAATGGAAACAGGTGATCTGCTGTGGCGACCCCTAACGGGAACAGCTGAAAGAAGATGATGAAATAAGGTAATTTCAGGGAAAGGACAGTCCAGTGATCCAGTGGAAATGTCTCTACCTTACAGCTGCTGTGTGCAAGATTCAGTCCCGAATTCTGATCTTTGGGTTAAGTTTACATATTTTTATCATGTCTCCATGGGTTTTCTGCTGGCTTTCCCATTTCTTCCCACCTCCCAAAAACATAATGATTGATTGGCCACAGTAAAACTGTCTTCCTTGCCCTTGCAGTCCAGGTCATGACTGAAAAAGTCTTTGGACCAGCTCAATTAATAGCATCAAAACCTTACAACAAACACCCCCCACCACACAGACATGCTACATACACAGACATAGCTATGCACACACAACAAAGTGCCTATTGATATGCTCACACTCGCATACTGCTCTGTCACACACCTGCGCGCGCGTATACACACACACACACACACACACACACACACACACACACACACACACACACACACACACACACACACACACACACACACATACACACACAGTCACCTACATTGAAATGAGTGCTTGTAAGCATTTTTTGGCAGAATTTAAATTTATGAAAACTCGAATGTAAAAAAAGAAAAAAATCTACGTTTTTGCAGGGGGGAGGGAACCCCCCTCCTCACCCCCCACAGTCCCTGCAAATTGTATATACCAACTCCCAAGATCACGCTGCAGTGAGGAGAAGGGTACATTCCATGTTAAAGCTCTTCAGTGTAGATCGTAGTATATTGGGGATCGAGGTATTTACCCTTTTCCCCACTGTAGTGCGATCTCAGAGTTGATATACATAATTTGCTGGGGGTTGTCTCCCTTCAAAAATGTATTTTTTTTTTTTTACATTATATTTTTCAGAAACTCAAAGTTATGGTCTTGACCATATGAGTTTTGAGTTTTTGAAAACTTGATAATATGACCTAGTGATATATTTCCATGTACTGATTTGTGTGTGTGTGAATGAGTATGAGGTTTGATAAAAATGATTATTTGAGATAAAACTATGAATAGTTGTATTTATCACAACTCTAACCACTTCCTAAAACAGTTGTGACCTATCTTGGTTATTAGTCAAAATAAATAATGTAATTTCAAGTATATTAGAGGGTCAGCCCAGGTTGGAAGGTTTGGAGACAAAGCCAGAGAGGCACGATTACGTTGGTTTGGACATGTGCTGAGGAGGGATGCTGAGTTTATTGGGAAAAAGATGCTAAGAATGAAGCTACCAGGTAACAGGAAAAGAGGAAGGCCTAAGATAAGGTTTATGGATGTGGTGAGAGAGGACATGCAGGTGGCTGGTGTGACAGAGCAAGATGCAGAGGAAAGGAAGAAATGGAAACAGGTGATCTGCTGTGGCGACCCCTAACGGGAACAGCCGAAAGAAGATGATGAAATAAGGTAATTTCAGGGAAAGGACAGTCCAGTGATCCAGTGGAAACGTCTCTACCTTACAGCTGCTGTGTGCAAGATTCAGTCCCGAATTCTGATCTTTGGGTTAAGTTTACATATTTTTATCATGTCTTCATGGGTTTTCTGCTGGCTTTCCCATTTCTTCCCACCTCCCAAAAACATAATGATTGATTGGCCACAGTAAAACTGTCTTCCTTGCCCTTGCAGTCCAGGTCATGACTGAAAAAGTCTTTGGACCAGCTCAATTAATAGCATCAAAACCTTACAACAAACACCCCCCACCACACAGACATGCTACATACACAGACATAGTTATGCACACACAACAAAGTGCCTATTGATATGCTCACACTCACATACTGCTCTGTCACACACCTGCGCGCGCGTATACACACACACACACACACACACACACACACACACACACACACACACACACACACACACACACACACACACACAGCTTCACTATACTTATCTGTAGTCATGGTATGAAGAGCAACCAGACCCTTAGTGATGAATGGTGTATGCCATCAAAAGATGGAGTACACTTTTTCCTCCCTGTGAAAAAGTAAATTGGCAGAGGGATTCTGCTTTGCTAGGCAATTTGTAACTGCTGCCATTCCTGGGAGAAAACACATAGTTAACTAGGATTAACCACTCATTTCCTGACATTGCAGTATTTGCACGTGGCTTCTCCAGCAAGACCACGTCCAC
Source organism: Protopterus annectens (assembly GCF_019279795.1). Lineage (NCBI taxonomy): Eukaryota > Metazoa > Chordata > Ceratodontiformes > Protopteridae > Protopterus > Protopterus annectens. The sequence goes on along the minus strand of NC_056733.1, from coordinate 1,762,442,727 downwards.
ACTATGACCACCACCAGCAGAACACTGTAGCAGGAAAGTGGTGCCTGAATTGCACAGGCTTACCACGATGCATAACATTTTGGGTTAAAGCTTCTGTTTCCCGGTAAGCCTTTCTGAACTGCAAGGCCTGTCATCTCACAAAATAACTAATCATTTTCAGAAATATTGGTCTTAATTATGGAACTGAACATGTAAAAGGTTTAATCATTCTTTATGTTAGAAACCTTTGTCCTCTGAGCTGAGTCAATAACCACATAGCATTGTCTTTGCAACCCTTTATTAACAATACTATTGACAACATTAAAAGTGCCTATGTAATTTTACATATAACATGTCAACAATAACCATTAACCATTAACTTTTAAGCCAGTTGGCTTGACCAAGCCTGTTCTGGCTAACTTCTTTTGGACTGGGTGCATGACCTAAGCTGTCTTGGACCTGGTGGAAAAAAAAACTTTAATTCTTCCTTTCAAACCTAGATACCTGTTGATATGGCCACCGGTCAAACTGATGGCAACTGAATGCGAGTCAAGGCCACTGAGCACCAATAGAGGGGAAAATAAGACGGTGAAGCTTTTAGGCCATTGCCTAAAAGCCTCTGCCAACGGGGTGGACAGGAGGGCCTCTGAGCCTCTGATGAAACTGCTAATGGGAGGCTGCACCTCTCGCTTAAATAAGCTGAGGCTTGGGACTGCCCCGCTGACTCCAGCTTGTGGACAACATGACTTATGGCTAAGTCACCCTTGTCCATTGAGCTGAGTCAGTAACCACATAGTATTACCTTTGCCAGCCTTTATTAACAGTGCTACTGACAACATTAAAGATGCCACAGTAATTTCACATGTAACATATCAACAACAGCCATTGACCATTAACTCATAAACTGGTTTGCGTGACCAGGCCTGTCCCGGCTAACCTCTACAGGACTGGGTGCATGATCCAAGCTACCTCAGACCTGGTGGGAAAACCCATTTAATACTTCCTTTTCAACCCAAATACCCCTTGATATGGCCACTGGTCAAACTGAGGCCAACTGAAGGTGAGTCAAGGCCACTAAGCACCAATGGGGGAAAACAAGGGGGGATGAATCTGTCAGGCCACTGCCAACCCAACATGCCCCCATGCCATTATCCCCCTCCCCAGCCAGCTTCGAGTCCAGATACACAAGGTTGATAAAGGAGGGAAGAGGGTTAATTCTTGAAGTATTCCTTGATGGCCATAATGATGTCTAAATTAAACAAATCAAATCCAAGATTGTTCAAATGTACATTGTCTCTAACATAAAAATCAGAACCTAGTATGTCAACATCTTTGTAATGGATGATCTAATATCCTATCTGTCCAGACATCCATGTAAGTGTGTGATTAATGAACTGCTTAGACATCTCAATTGTTCTGGAACTCCTAGCTTCTTCTCCGTGTATTCTGAGTATAGTGGATGACCAGAACAAGAGCATGTTTGGATGTAGCTTGTGTAGCCTGTGCATGTCAGAAAGTATTCTGGCTAGGAGAATTTTCTTATGAGCCTGGGCTAAATCATTTCCCCCTGAGGTTTATTAGCAAAATGTTGGGCAAGGTTTCTTTGTTGTGAGTTGATGCCACATCTCCCAAAATTAAAACCATAGCAGGCCTGTGAAGCCAAATTAATGAACCAGCTTTTTTTTTTTTTGGTCTAACAAACCAGAGTGCCAGACGGGTGATCAAAATTTGGATTGCATTTCTCTTAATGAAGGAGTGTCCCAACATCCAGATAACCTCCTTCCCTGAAATAGAAATAGAAATAGAAATAGAAATAAAGGTTAGTGCCTGATGCATGCTAAAAGGGCATCAGACACCTACCTTCCTGTTTTTTGCATGACAGCAGAATGCCCTTCCATTTCCGAGTCAGAAGTGCATCCTATTCTAAAGGAGTGGGAGAAATACCCTTGCAGATGTATACCTTGCCCCTTGATGGCCTTCCTCGGGAAGAGGTTGATCTCTGCCAAATTAAGTGACCTGCCATCCTCCCGAGTGAAAACCGAGCCCAACCTAATGCATTAATCTGAACCAGTGAACTGGGCAAATGGCCAACCCTTCATCTTGTCCAGTTGGACTTGCTGCCCTTTAACCAACTGGTTTATCTTTGATTTCTTCGCCCATATCAGAATAAATTTCCCGTGAATAACGAGGCCCTCCCAACAAAGAGAGTTTAATAATTCTCGAGCAGTGAAGGCACTAGCTTATAATGACATAAACAAATCAGCCAATAGCAAAAGTGCGAAAATCAGGTACTATGTTAAACAAGCCCCAAACAATGATGGCAAAGAGATGTCTTCCTACTGGCTTCCTGGAATCATGAGAAGCTCCATGAATATTCTCTCAACCCTTGATCAGTCTGGCAGTCAGCCAGTAGCTGGATACTTCCTGAAGACCCCCAAAAATATTCCAAACATCCTAAAGCTACTAAGTGAGCCCGCAGTGTTTTAGAGGAATCTTCTAATGCGGGCGTGACCACCAGGAAGCGAATGACCAATGACAGACCCCATCCTCTGTGATGGGGGGGCAATAACCTATAGGAAAAACCCTGAAAATCTGAAGTGATGAAGAATAGGCCTTCCTGGTATTGCTGGCCCATGACTTGGCCAGCAACTATGTTGTTACTCCTCTACAGTTGACCAATTGTCTGGAGGAATTGTTGTGTCCTTTAGTTCTGTATGTTTGGCCAGCTGATGAAACGTGGTGAACTGAAAATGGGAAAGACACACGAGGAAGAGACAGATTAATTTCTAAACTCAATAAAACTAATAGCCTAATTACAAAGTGAACCCATTTGGACTTGTAGGACAGTTTGTTGATGGCATGAACAACTATGGCATTGTCCAAGTGAAATACTATTTTAGTGTTGCGTAATTTGCCCTTCCATACCAAAAAAGCAACTGAGATAGGGAAGATTTCAAGGAAAGTAATATCCCTCCTTCTCTCTTCTGACCAAGAGTCTGGCCATTTTTCAGCAAACCAACTGCCTTGTAAGTATCCTCCTATACTGAACTCCCCTGCTGCAACTGTAAAAAAATTAAGGTCGCTGGATGAAACCCAAGGGGACTGCCAAAATAACATGCTGTTGAATTGGTTCAGGAACGTGAACCAGAGCCAAAGGTCTTCCTTGACCCTTCTAGTCAGATCAATGTTGTAATGTTTGGGTTTGTTTCCTTTCAACAAGTCAAAAACAGACTGGAGGAAAGTCCTTCCCAGGGAGAATGTCCTGCAGGTAAAATTCAGTAGCCCATGAAGTTGAATAATTTTGCATGTGTGAGCTTAGTTGATCACCAAAAAATTCCAAAGCAATTGCCAGAATTGATACAATTTATTCAGCAGAAGTTTAAAAGCATTAGCAACTTCTAGTTCCAAAAAGTTCAAGGCCTGACTTTTCCCTTCTGACTTGTCATTGGCTAAAGGTACTACTAAATTACTGCAGGCCGACATTCCTTGCACTGCTCCTTCTGCCACTCACCTACTATCAGAAAATCATCCAGGTACTGGACCTCTGTTTGAAGAGATGCTGTCTGTTGCCAACACCAATGCAAAGTTGTGCTGAACATTTCAAATGTACAAGCCACTGGGCACCCCATTGTCATGGCAGTGTCGAAAAAAAATTTCCCCTCAGACTGAAGCTCCAAATAAGACCAGTCCTCTGTCTTACGGTAAGAAGCCAGAATGCCCACTGAATGTTCATCTTTCAAAACCAAAGGCTGGAATAGCCCAAAATGATCTCTGCCACCTGATTTAGGGAAGAGTAACGTACCTTGGCCTGATCTTTGTCAATAAAGTCATTGACTGATGCAGCTGGAGGGTAGAATAGGTGGTAAATCAGCCTGAATTCAACATCCTATTTCTTAGGACAAAGTCAATGGGGAAATTTTAAAAGCAGGCCAGGGAGGGATGGAAAATGGGCCAATTACTCTGCCGGCTGGCATTCTTTTACAATTAACATAGTTGCAATTTCTTCATGCCCCTTAATAGATACAAGATTTCTAACTAACTTGGCATCTAAAGGTGCTGAGGTGGCAATCATGAAACCTTTGCGGAAACCTTCAAGAAGAGCTGCAGCTGCCTCTTGGTCAGGATAGTCATTTAACAGCTAGGTCAGTTTATATACTCATATTGGGGAGTGGGACTGATGTGGATCAATAAAAACCCCTGCAATATGTGCCTCTGTGGCCATAAAAAAGCTGCTTGCCTCTACGAGTTATTCCACCCCCCCAGCCCCTACGGTAGGTGAGTTGAGGAAATGCCAGGCCTGTGCCTACCTACTATCCCTCAGCACCTGGAAGCAGGGTGACCTTGCTTCCAGGTGCTGAAAGCAGGGTGACCTTTCCCACAGTTGGAACCCAAATGGGAAAACTTGCAATCTGGCCAAAGGCACTTCTCATGGTTAAAAACTCAGCAGAACTTTATTTCCCCATCATTTCTATCCAAACCATCGAACTTGGGGCCGGCCGGCTTATCTATCATGGCACTCAACCAAATGTCGGAGTGTCTTAACTGCCACCTGGGAGCTTGTCTATGGCTTTTAGTTTCCTGAACTGCTGATCATAACTTGCCCATCCTGATCCCCCTTTGATGTGGTATGCTTCCCTGATGGCCACAAAGTATGCAGAGCCTAGCTAGGATTCTTTTCTATAATTACTGTCATGAACACAGTGAAACTTAGTGACCAAGTGTCCTGCTCTGTACAAAGCCTTTTTCCCAATGGCTGCCAAGGCTGCCGACAAGAACTTGTTAGAAGAGTTGTCAGTGTCCAAAATCCACTTTATTCCCTCGGCGTCCACTAGGTCAAATATCTCCATAAATTTTCTTTTGAGGATCTTCTCTTTAACTCTAGCAGGGAGGTGTGCCATAGTGTGGGACTCAGGGGAGTTGGAAGCTGAAAGGTTCAATGTAGCCATGGGAGGGAGACAAGAACTAGGTAACAAAATTACCCAGATGAGGTGGGAAATCACTCCTCATAGTACTGATGGTCTTGGACTCCCTCTTCCTGCTGGGTAAGGATGGAGGTACATCTGGCCCCAAAAGTGATCTTCCTACATCCCCAGGAAAGAAAGCTACTGTGGCACCAAAATTCCTTTCTAAAGCTAAGTCAGAGAGTCTAACCCTTCCCTCTTCTAGCAATGAATTGATAAACTCAGTCCAAGGATTTCTCAGGGGACTGTCCTCTGTCACTAAACCCTGCCTGTGGTGCCTCCCCTGAGTCATCACCCTTCCATTTCTGATGGCATTTCCAGTGGGAGTGGAGGGTTGACCTTTGGACCTAAGTTATCTCTTTTATTTTTCCTCCTAGCCTTCTTGCCAGGAGTGGGCACATCCACTGACTGTTCTTTAGAATTCATCAATAGTCTCTTCTTGCACTTATGCCCTTGTTCTACTGCCTGTGCAGCCTCTAGTTCGGAAAGCAAACTTTACGCTTCTTGACGTAGATGAAGCCTTCTCTCCTTAAAATTCTGGACCAGGGTGGAACTTACAAAATAGGGAGAGTTAGAAAATAAAACATACATAAAAAGTTTCACAGCTGTTGAACAACCATTATTCTGAAAAATGCCAAACTCCACTGTAAGCCTGGATGTCCTGCTACTGAAGAGTTCAAGAATGTGAAGGCCTGACATGCTGAAAACCCTGTTTAGATTCATACCTAACCTGACTAAAAAATCCTGTGCAAGAGAGGATGAAATGCTGCTGCTGCAGGTTCTGGAATTTGTACACCTTTCACATGATACAGTTCCTCTTAGCAAGAAGAGCCATTTTTCTGTTTGTTTTCTTTCGGCTTTTCCCGGTTAGGGGTCGCCACAGTGGAACTCTGGTCTGCTAATGATTGGCAGTCAATTTTTATGGTGCCGAGGTGCCAGCCTGATGCCCAACCTTCAACGAAGGCACTCCCATTCACGCATGTCTTTCGAACGCCACTCGACCGCGGGGAGGACATGAAAACTCCACACAGAAGGTGCTCCAGCCGAGAATCAAATGGGAAAACCTTTTGCTGTGAGGTGACAACACTACCACTGCACCACCGCGGCTTCTAAAACTTTAATCCTGCTGCTAGCAGAGAAAAGCACAACATCTACAGAAATAAGCGACTAGAAGAAATAGGCCAAAAAACTAATCCCAACCGCCAAACTTCCAACTGTCTTCTACCAAAATAACTGATTCCCCACATGCACTGTCTCGTCACACCAGCGACCTCCCAGCATAAAACAACACTTAATATAACACATACCCATTTTATATTACATAAAACCTGTGGAGAGGTAGACTTTTGAAAACTGCCCTAAAACAAAGACCCACACTGAAAAGACCACTTACTGAAATAAAAACATACTTGCTCAGACTCCATCAGTAATGACCAAACCATGAAACATGGTTAGTAACAATTAAAATACAAACCGTAACAGATCTAGCCCACATAAAATGATCCTACTGGCCATCCATCACAGCAGAAAATTCCTGCACCCCAAGTGTACACAAGCCATTACATGCTGTACATCCAAAATAGAGTTGCCACCTGGCACTCTTTGCTTGAGATAATTCCTGTATTTCCAAAATTATTTTGTTTAATTTTTATTTTTTGATATATCACATAAAAGTCATTTTGCTTTCAAAACACCTAACTGTAAGAAAAAATAGCACAAGCAGTTCAAGTGTTACAAAGATAACCTTATAATTTAGCAAAAGTAAAGCTCTGTTCTTAATGGCTGTGGGTATGTTGTGCTCTGTAACATCTCACGCCTCCACAAAACTGCCCCACTTTGGCACTTTAGACATTATGCCCACCAAACTCTGTTATACACTTTAAATAATACTACCTACTGGGCTTGTTGCCATTGTGATCCTTTTATAGTCTAGCCAAATTCCCTGACATACAAGCAGAACCACCTGGTACCTTGTGTCTGTAAGATAAACCTAATACCTTTAATACAACCCCTGCCTAAGCCCCAGGTTACAGGATGTGTCACACCTTTCAACCACTTAGTGCAAGAAATCTGGATTAAGCCTTAAATAATCGAGTGGGGGACAAAGTAGGGATAGACTATAAATATTGCTTTTATAAACTTAGAAGGTTGCCAGATTAAATGGACTTAATTTAGTATGCATTTAAGGATATGAAGTCTGAATCTTAATGTATGTCTTTATTTAGTGATGTCAATCCTCAGTAATTTGCCAGGGAACTATCTAAGCCAGACCATAGATATGAGTCAAAAATCTGGACATTCTGTGAAAATCTGAACATTTGAGAGGTGTGCAGTCTATATATATTAATTTCCATTTATCAATTCCAATACTGTCTTTAATTTTTTGATTTAAAATAAAGATCCCCCCGTCCCATAGGAGACTGCCAGAAAAGGTACAACAAAACAATTAAAGTCCACTATTGAACAAGTTTAGGCCTTTAAGGCATGCTCACAAAACAATCGCTGCCAGACAGCTCCATCGCAGGACTCCTTGTCCACCTCTGAGCCACTGACTGGGGGGGGGGGGCACTGCTAATTTTAATAAGCCAAGCCCTGGGACCGTCCCCCTGACTCCAGCTCACAGACAACATGAGGTACGGGTAAGTTGCCTTAACAAAACAGGTAATGTAATAAGCATGCATCACTCTGGATAAGATGTCATCCTTTCTGGTCACTTGTAACCTTTTAATTTTATAAGTGTTTGCGCCAGGATCTTGGTACCTTTGTGATGAGCACAATGATGCTACTTTAGAAATTAATTTATACAACACTTAAACAGAAAATCGTGCCCGATTGGCAAGATCTACACCATAAGGTCCACACAGTTCTTCCTTGTGCCAAAATCTTTATTCAATGAGACCAAAAACGTTAAGTGCTTTCATCCTGTGTATGACACTCTGGGACTTCTTCAGAACTAATTATCACAATGAAGTCACCCCGTTTATATACATTGAACCAAATTAATTAGCAATTACATATTTAAATTATTAAAGGCACACCATAAAGAACTACTTAAAATCCATTACCTGACACAAAACCACATACGAAACCACAATGCAAAAAGTACAGTTTTGTACCTACCATAAATGTAGATGTTCGAGGATCTCCATTGCTGCAGTCCTGACAAATGGGTACTCCGCTGCCCACCATCGGCCCGAATATCAAAGGGCTAGAACCGGCGTCGGTCATGGGTGCCTGAGACTGACGCAAGTACTTGTCAGTACAAATGCGCATGACTGACGCCATAACCTCAGTCTTTCTTGCCTCAGACGTCAGAATGCAAAAAAAAAACACCACCCAAAAACCCCAATCTAAAAAGAAAAAGGGGGAAGGAGGGAGGGAAAATAGGACTGCAGCAATGGAGATCCTCGAACATCTACATTTATGGTAGGTACAAAACTGTACTATGTTCGTCGTCTCCCATTGCTGCAGTCCTGACAAATGGGTAGAATCCCAGAGCAACAGAAAAAGGGAGGCTGGCCCACTAAATAGCAGGAGGAGCTGCAGACATGCCCTGCAAGACTGCAGTGGCAAACCCAGCCCTAGACCTAGAATAAAGAGGCAAATGATAATGCTTTGTAAAGGTATGTACAGAACTCCAAGTAGCTGCCTCCAGAATGTCTTTAGTAGCTACCCCTCTCAAAAAAGCAGTAGAGGTGGCCGTAGCCCTAGTAGAATGAGGCCTGATCCCAACTGGAACCTCCTTTCCATGATGAGAGTAACAAAAAGCAATACAATGGCCGATCCACTTGGAAATAGTTTGCTTCGAGACAGCTTTCCCACTTGAAGCCACAGCAAACGAAACAAATAACTGTTGAGATCTCCTGAACTCATTGGTTCTGAACAAATAATACCGTAACTGCCTATGCACATCCAAAGAATGCAAAACTCTTTCCCCTTCATTTTGGGGGTTAGCATAAAAAGTAGGCAAATGTATAGATTGGTTCAATGCCACATTAGAAACTACCTTAGGCAGAAAAGTAGGATTAGTACGCAAGGAAACTCTGTCCTGGTGAAAAATCAGAAAAGGTTCCACTGCCATGAGAGCCTGTAATTCAGATACCCTTCTAGCAGAAGTAACAGCCAATAAAAAAGCAGTCTTCCAGGACAATAACTTCAATTCAGCCATAGCTGCAGGTTCAAAAGGAGGCAGAGTCAGTTTTTCCAAAACAAAATTAAGATCCCAGGCAGGAGTAGGAGCCCTCCGTGGGGGTCTTATATTCTTTGCCCCTCTAAGAAATTGTTTAAGCAAAGGATGTGAAAATAAAGGAGGATCACCACCATAGTGAGCAGAAATAGCTGCAGCATGCACTTTTATAGAAGAGAAGGACAAACCCTTGTCCAGTAACATAGTCAAATATTGCAAAGTACAACTCAAATTAGGCAAAGTGACATCAAGGCCTTTAGCTGAACTCCAAAGAAAAAATCTCTTCCATTTATCAGCATAAACTTTTCGAGTACTAGGACGCCTGGCTTCCAAAAGGACATCTAAAACTTGTTGAGGGAGCTGAAGGCCCCCATCCTCTAAAACTGAATGCGCCAGGCTGTCAGGTGTAGGGATTGCACCCTGACATTGAGAAAACGATTGTCTGCTTGAGACAATAAGTGAGGAATCCGTGGTAATGGCCAAGGTGTCCCGTGAATTAGGCTCCTCAACAGAGGGTACCAATGTTGACGAGGCCAATCCGGCGCTATAAGGATCATGCAAGGTTTGTCCCTCCTGACTTTCAACAGGACCTTTGGAAGAAGAGGCAGAGGAGGAAAGGCATACACGTGAAGGTTGCTCCAACTGAAGGATAGTGCATCTATTTTCCAGGCTTTCGGATGAAACAGCCTCGTGCAAAACAGAGGTAGTTGGGAATTCAGTGGAGAAGCGAACAGATCTATGTCTGGAGTTCCCCAAGCCATGGTCAACTGAAGAAATACCTGAGGGTCCAACTTCCATTCGTGAGGATCCACCATCTGTCTGCTCAGAACATCTGCTAACGAATTTTGTGCTCCTGGCAGAAACTGTGCTCGAAGAGTGATGTGCAGATCCAAAGCAGTTTCCCATAACAGCATTGCCTGTCTGCAAAGAGGGTAAGAATGAGTTCCCCCCTGCTTGTTGATGTACCACATGACAGTTGTGTTGTCTGTTCGAATCAACACCAGTCCCGGTTGAAGTAGATCCTTGAATGCTTTCAATGCAAATTGAACTGCCAGCATCTCCTTCATGTTGATATGCAAGTGAAGCAGCTCCGGGGGCCAAAGGTCTTGAATCCATTTTCCTTTGAAATGAGCTCCCCAGGCCGACTCCAAGGCGTCTGTCGTTAATATCTGACTTGCCTCCGGTTGGGTCACAGAGAGTCCCTTGTTTAGGTGACATTCCTGAGCCCACCACACAAATTCTTTCTGAATGCAAGGTAGAATCGAATGACAGTATCCAAATCGTGGCTGTGTTGAGTCCAAACGCTTTTGAGATACCATTGTAGCTTCCTCATATGCAGTTTGGCATTGGGAAGTACTAGAATGCAAGATGCCATGAACCCCAAGGCTTGAAGGACTGTCCTTGCAGTCAGCCTGGACATTACGGATAGCTGTTGGAAGTATAGGTGAAGATTTCTTTGTTTGTCCGGGGTAAGAGATGCCATCTGAGTAGCTGTATTCAGTCTCACACCCAGAAAACACATCTCCTGTGAGGGTACTAGACTGGACTTTATTTCGCTTCACAGAATACCCTAGGCATCTGAAAACTGTCATCACATACTGCAGATGTCGAAGAAGTTCGTGCTCGCCCTGAGCCAGTATCAAACAATCATCCAGATAAGGATAAATTTGAATTCCCCTTAGCCGGAGAAAAGCTATTACTGGAGCCAGGACTTTTGTGAACACCCTGGGTGCAGTAGATAAGCCAAAGGGCAATGCAGAGAACTGATAATGCAAATTCCCAGTCCGAAACCTCAGGAATTTCCTGCAACTGGGCCTGATAGGAATGTGAAGATAGGCCTCCTGGAGATCCAAAGTCACCATCCAGTGATCTCTGCCTAGCATAGGCAACAGCTGCTGCAGTGTTAACATCTTGAATTTCGGAATTTCCAGAAAGGTGTTTAGAATGGATAAATCCAGAATGGGCCTCCAAGTATTTCCCTTCTTTGGCACTAAGAAAAGACGGGAATAAAACCCTGTGCCTCTTTCCACAGAAGGAACTGCCTGTATTGCTCCCAACCGGAGCAGAGAAAAAGTCTGTGCCTGCGCTTCCAGTCTTTGTTGATGAGGCACATCCGGCATACCTTTGAAAGGAGGGAATGTGTGAAAATAAAACTTGTAGCCTCGAGTTATAATGTCCAATACCCATTTGTCTTGGGTAACCAAATGCCATTTCCATTTGAAAAGCCCCAGTTTTCCTCCTAGAGGAGCTGCCAGCAAAGCAGAGTCCGGCAGCTGAAGACACAGGTCATTGGGACTGCTTCCGAAAGGACTGACCCCTGCCCACCCCAGCAGAAGGGGTAAAAGAACTCAAAGGTCTAGAAGTAACAGGGCCCTGAGAGGAAGCCCTACCTCTACCACGCCTCGACCTGCCCCTAGAATGAAAATCCGAAGAGGGAAAAGACCATCCCTTAGCAGGCCAATTCCTACTGAACTTAGGGGGCTGAACCTGTAAGAAGTCTTTTACCGTCTGCATAGACTTAGCTTTTTCCTCCATTTTTTTCAAAACTGATTCCACTGGAGGGCCAAAAAGAACATCAGATTGCAAAGGAGCATCCATAATGCGAGCCTTAACATGCTCTGAAAAGGACTGATCTCTAAGCCAGGCATGTCTGCGAACAACAGAACTAGTAGCAGCCACCCTGGAAGAAGCTTGTAAAGCATCAAAACCACACTGCAAAGAATGCTTACTAACCTGGTCAGAAGCATGCACTAAATCCTGAAGCTCCTTACAGTCAACACCTTCAGCCAAAGCATCAACTTTATATTTCAATTGACTTAGCAAATAATTCTGATACCTGAGCATATGAAATTGACAATTTAAAGCTCTCATAGCCAAAGTAGAAGAGGTATACAGTTTTTTACCCTACCTATCCAGGGCCCTAGCATCCTTGTCCAGAGGAACTGGATTCTTAACCACAGAAGCCTTAACACCTTTGGGGCCTTGAGAAATAGTTTCTGGATCAGCCCTAGGACTCTTATACAAGTACTTGTGAGCTTCCGGAACCCTGTAGTATCTATCTGGTTTAACTGGGGCAGGAGGCAGAGAATCTGGGTTAAGGGCCGCCTCAGAAAAAACATCCTGAACAACATCCAGTACAGGGGGAATAGCCAAAGGCCTGTGCTGAGGTAAAAACAAGAATTCTCTTAGCCTTTTACGAGAATCAGAATAATCTTGGCCATCCCACTGGAAATGTTCCCTCATGGAATGCAAAGTTTCAGAGAAAGAAAAATCTTCCGGAGGGGATGCAGAGGGGGTAGCGTCCTCAGCCTCTGAATCAGAATAGGGAGGGAAATCCTGAAGCTCTTCCACAGAGGAATCTGACTCATTGGAAGACTGAACCAGACCCTCCAACTCTGTGTCTATCCTGGGCCTCTTCACAGGGGGGGCCATGGAACCTCTAATCAAATCTTCAGCCATCTTTAACATGTGCTTCCTAGGGGCTGGACCCTGGGGATGAGCACCAGCAGGGAAGGACCTAGATTTAGAATGGCCTTTGCCTTGAGAAGGAGGAGGTCTAACTGCCCTATGAGGGGAGGAAGCCACAGACAACAAAGAAGCACCCTCAGCCTGGCCTAACACAGGAGAAGCCACTTCCTGCAGTAACAAAGGCTCCCCTTGACACACAGGTAAACTGTCAGAAGGAGCCACTGAAGCAGTCAGTGGTTCCACAGAACCGACGTCCGGAGTGGATGCCTCATCCTGTTTGGACCGCAAAGACTTTTCTTTGCGCTTCTTAGAAGAACCAGTCATCGGAGAATCCGACGGCATGTTATAATTACAACGTTTACCAAACACTAGCCTAGCACAGTCCAACCGACGTTTAATAGTACGCTTGTTAAAAGTAGCACAAAAGCGACACCCAACAACGTCGTGCTCAGGCCCCAAACAAGGAATACAGAGTGAATGGTAATCCCTATGAGGAATCTGTTTCCCACAAGAAATACAGTTATTAACTTTTTCTGACATCCGTCAAGACTGAGGCAAGAAAAAGACAAAAAATGTCCCCAACAGGGTACTTAGCCAACTTGGTATCCGGTCTGAAACTCGAAAACCGACAATTCCAGAACGCCGAACGGCACTTGCAAAAACTGCTTCTGCTTAGGACTATGCGGCAAGAAAGACTGAGGTTATGGCGTCGGTCATGCGCATTTGTACTGACAAGTACTTGCGTCAGTCTCAGGCGCCCATGACCGACGCCGGTTCTAGCCCTTTGATATTCGGGCCGATGGTGGGCAGCGGAGTACCCATTTGTCAGGACTGCAGCAATGGGAGACAACGAACATCATTGAAATTGCAACAGTTAAACACTTAAAAAATGTACATGAAATGCAATATACACCTAAAAAAGTTGGATGAACTAATTATTAAAAACTAAGTTAAAAATCCAAGGCTCTCCTCTTTAATACCGGTAACAAAGATACATAATTGTTTAACCCTGGTTCAGTTACTGCATTAAGTCTTGTAATCCAATAAAACTCTCTTAAATCAATTTGGAGTTTCCACCAACCACCCCTTAAACTATGCGGAACCACTTCCAATATTCCAAATTTGCATTTTGCTTCCCCTGGGCAAGTGAGAGTGTGTCTGTATAAGGCATTGTTGGTGTTACCTTTGGTTATAACGTACAGGTGTTCGTATACCCTAGATTTTAATTTCCTTTCTGTTTACCAACATAAACATTTTTACATGTTTGACAGATGGAAATATATATTACACCCTTTGTATTACAATTCATCACCCAAAGACTCCCTATGCTGTGGAATAAAATCCCGGTATATGTGAGGCAGAGCACCTCGCTGGCCTTGTTCAAGAGAAATCTTGACCAATGGATGGGAGATCGCAGATATACCCCAGGGATTACCTCAGTGTCACTGCTCAACAGAGGCACAGCAAAATAATGGGTATAGTTCCCCATACTAAAGGGGTGGCGCAAGCCACAAAACTATGGGCTAGGCTTGTAAATGCCCTCGGGCAGATAGCCTAGTATGAACCTATGAACCTATGAACCTAATTAGTTCTTTGTAAATGAGCACCCTTGCTACGTCCTTTTAAATGTGCCACATAGCTGTCAAGAACAAAATGAGATTGATTGCACTGATCACATTTAGTTCTGCCCTTAATGGCCATAGGTCTTGGTGAAATCACATGTTCCATAAGATATTTAAATTTTTTACCTGTTTTATATATAAAACTTGGTGCCTGTCCTAAAACATCAAGTATATCCAAATTACCCCGAAATAAATATTCCAATTTATCTTAATAATGCCCTTAAGCGTTCTTTCTCCTTCTCCAAATGGAATAACCATACTCATACTGTATCCTCCCTTACCTATTTGTCTTTTATTAGAAGCAATCTCTGCACTGTGGAGCAATGGTTTATATTTGACCCCCGCATCCATCAAACATTTCTTTGACAATACTGTCCAAAATTCTGTTTGGGTATCCCCTAACTTTGAACATGTCAGTAATGCCTTCAACTTTACTCAAGAATGTGTCTCTAGTGGAACACTTTCTTGCTGCTCTCACAAGCTGTCCTTTGAAGATGTTTATTTTACTGTGTAGGGGGTGACAACTTTGAAAGTCAAGATAACTGTTGGAGAAGGTTTTCTTCCTGTATATTTTTGAGAGAAACCTTTTGTTAAACCTATCTTTGGAAAAGGTCACATCTAAATAATTAATAATTTCATTGGAGTGGTGAGATGTAAATTTAAAGTAGGCACAAATTTGATTCATATATTCTACAAATCCCTTGCAGTCAACCTTATCATCTCTCCAAAGAATAAAAATGTCTTCCAAAAAATGACAGTATGTATACCAGTGTTGTTGGTATCCAGTAGTGAAAATGTGCTTCTTTTCCCAAGCGTAAAGCACCAAGTTGGCGTAAATGGGGGTAGAAGTTGCCCCCATTGCCACTCCTTGATCCTGTCTGTAAAATTCCCCTTCAAATACGAAATAATTGTTAGTAAAAATGTGTTCCATAATTGCCATAAGGAAATTGATCATGGAATTGTTGAATTTGGTCAGTTCCCTAATAGCTGCAAAAAATAAATCTAACCCTTCTTCCTTGTGGGGAATAGAGGTGAAAAGATCCACTATATCAATGGTGGAAAAAGTACAGCTATCGGAGTACCACCTTTCATTAATCTTGGACAACAAGTTCTAAGAATCCTTCAACAGGTGGTCCACAGAGTCCACTAAATCTTTCAAGATTCTGTCCACAAAAGTGCACAAAGAATAGGTTGAACTATTACGTGCTGATATTATAATCCTAAATGGGGGCTGTGGAATACATTTGTGCACTTTTGGTGTACCAAATGCTGTGGGTATTAAAGGGTGTTCCATTTTCAGAAAATTATATAAATCCTCTGATAATACATTCTGAAATAGGGAATCGTCCAGTAAAAGGTGTACCTTTCTGTGTGCTAAAAACACCTTATTCTTTGAGGAAGCCCAGTATTTATCAGTATCTGAAAAAATCATAGAGAGTTGGTTGACATAATCCATGTTGTTAAAAAGAACACCCCCCCCCCCCACCCTTATCAGGCTTCATAATTCTAACTGAGTTGTCAGTTCTTAGAAGGTTTACCAAAATTTGTTCATCCTTGGTTAAATTAAAATGTTTTTTGTGTCCATAATATTTGAGTTCGCTATAGATGTCAACCTCACATGCTTTTTCAAAAGCTTGGACAACCGGGTGATGTGGGGGGTTGAAACAAGTCTTCTTTTTCAATTTGTGATTTTCCAAATTAATATTGCCTTCTTGTCCCTTAAACAAGATTTTAAAATCTAATTTTCTAGTGTACAATTTGAGCTCAGTGACAACGTCCACTATGTCCAACCTAAACCCTTTCCTAAATATACAAAAATAAATTGGATCAATTTCATGCTCTGTGTAGCAGTAAATGTTAAACCCTTGCATAGAAAAACATTTACCTGCATGACTTACGTCAATGTGTTCACCTATTCCTAGTTGACCTATCTGTATGTGTTCCTGAACCTCCCCTGTTCTTGCCCCTGTTGTTGTTTCTTGGTGAATGTGGGTTCCCTAAAAAAACTTTATATCTGTTCCTATTTTCTAAACATTCAGACATCCTCATGGGTGGATAATTCGTATCATATTGTTCCTGTGTTTGGCCATGAATAGTATGCCCCTCATCAAAAAACTCCTCATCACCCTGACACATGTTAATTTGGGCCCGTAAAAAACATCTGGGCATAGGATATGCTTGTTTTTTAAATAATCGTTCTCATCCCTTAACAATTTTTTGCTTTTGCTCTCTAAATTGAGCTTGACACTACTCTTGACCCTCCCAAAAAATCCATTCATAATGTGCAACATTAACGTCAAACAACAAATCATTCATAATTAAAACATTCATTTTATCAAGTTCATCCAGCATTATTTTAATATGTTTATTGTTAGTTTTAAATAAAGTCCATCAATTCCACTCCAAAATGGTCAAATAAAGCATATAACTCTTCCATATTACAGTCACTAGCCTCCATCCCATTGGGAAATTTAAGCAATCTAAGGCATTTAGGTACATGTCTTTTTTGTAACTCTCTTGAAGATACAAGTTATCACAGTGAATGCCACGTACCTTTTGCAATAGATTTTCAAAGTCCTTCATTGTAATGTTAAAAGGCTTAAATTCACATCCTGCAGCTTGCTGTAAATCCACGTCAGGAAACAAAACATCTCTCATTAACCATTCTTTAAAGTTCTGGAAGATTTATTACAACCAGCAGACTCTACAGTATTGTTCCCTGACCTGTGCGCATGTGAGCGTGACTCTTGCGTGCCTTCAGAAAAGTCACCCTGGTTTACAAGTCTCAGATTAGGGGGAATCAGTTCTTTCCTCTGTACATCCCCTTGGGTGAAACGACTCTGTGAACCCTGGAGGGAATCCACTCTTTTTAGTAAGGTCAGTAATTTGTTGTGATAAGGAAGACTTTTAAGGCATGCTCACCAAACAATCACTGGCAGACGGCTCCATCGCAGGACACCTTGTCCATCTTTGAGCGACTGACTGGCAGGGGGGGGGCACTTCTCGTTTTAGTAAGCCAAGCCCTGGGACTGTCCCCTTGATTCCAGCTCGCAGATAGCATGAGTTATGGGTAAGATGCCTTAACAAAACAGGTAATATAATAAGCATGCATCACTTTGCATAAGATGTCATCCTTTCTGGTCACTTGTAACCTTTTAATTTTATATGTGTTTGAGCTGGGATCTTGGTACCTTTGTGTTGAGCACAGTGATGCCACTTTAGAAATTAATTTATACAACACTGCTTACATGTGTACTCCTGCATGACCATCGAGTGTGGAGTTTGAGGATTATAGCAGTACTTTGTTATTGCTGTAAAATAAGTCTAATTCAATAAAATGTTACTCTGTGTTGCGAATCTGATGTACACAGAACTGATGCATCAGAAAAATATCTTGCAATCATATGTTCCTTTTATAGCATTGCCTTTGGGGTAGGTCATTTGACTGCCATAGCTGCAACTTCCTCTGTGATCTGAGCTTGCAGAAGGTGAGCTGTGCTATTAACTGAGCCTGTTACAGTAAGCAAAGCAGTTTAGAAATATGCAGGTTTCATCAGACTGAGTTTTGCTATTGTAACTGTGGTACACAGTAATATGACCTGAATTCCACCCTTAAAATAAAAAAGGCTAGGCAAACCTTAGACAATCTGCTAATACATTAACATATGTAAGGTTCACAGGCTCATAGATTATAGGTTCATAGATTAGTACTAGGCTAACTGCCCTTGCAAGCCATTTTAAGCCTAGCCAATTATCCCTTGTGAGACTCAAACCCTGCACCTTGTGTTTATAAGGCAAACACCTTAACCATTAGGCCACCCTCCCAAGAGGAAAGCATCCTTGGGACATATAATTAAAGGTTACGAGAGACTGATCATCACATCATGTCTGCTTTCTACTTTACTTACATCATATTCCACAGGATTGGCCATTCATATTCATTAATTGCTAATAGTGCATTATTACCTACTCCAAGCATTCTTACATGCTGCCACAATGCTCTGTGTGACTGGGTGTGAATGTTCCGGACGTTATTCCTTACCTTTCTCTTTTTCACACTTGCTATTCATCATAATTATGATATATCATTCATGCTGTTTGCCCTTGAGAAACATCAGTGTTTCTTCTGCATCCCTTTGCCAGGAGTTTCTTTGTCTCTCACAGTCTCCTCTGGTGTGATTTTAAGTTGTAGTCCTATAGTATATTTGTTCCTGTCTTTCTACAAATGAATCTTCTTTACAGTTATATGTCTACTTGCATCTGCATTCCTGCCAGCACATGGAGCATAATGCATTGCCTATTCTAGGGTTGCCACCTTTTCAAATGCCCCAAATGCCCAAAATGGGACTTTTTTATGGAAATGTGAGATTTTGAGGGGCAGCCATATTATCAGCCAGTGCAAGGGACTGGACTTCATTTTTTTTTTTTTTTTTTTGATAAAATACAAGATAATTTGTGTAGAATTTGGATTGTTTGTTGCTGTTTTATATAATATCCAGGAGTTTGACTCAAAATTTACATAAACATAGTACTAATGCAGCACTCAGTTTCACTAACACTGTAAACTTCCTCAAAAATGATGGTCAACTTGTCTCGTCTGTCTTTCTCGACATGTCCAAAACTTTCGATACCATATCCCACCAAGTACTGCTCAACAAACTAGCAACTTATAACGTCACTGTGTAACATTCCTGACTTGGTTTCATAGCTAATTTCCAACAGACAGCAGTCCACTAAATGGAAAACAAACTGTCCTCCCTTCTACTCATCTCTGAGGGAGTTCCCCAAGGCTCCATCCTTGGACCCCTCCTCTTTATCATATTCACCAATGAGCTCAGTTCCTCTACTCATCTAGCCACTATCATTCAATACGTTGATGATGTCTCTCTAATCTGCTCTACCCCCTCACCCCAAGAACTACAGGAAAAATCCCAAAAGTCTCTCCAAGATGTAGAAAAGTACATCACCAACCATCAACTCATTCACAACCCAAATAAAACTAAGCTTATGGTCTTCGGCAGTAAAAGAACAAAAAATAACCAAACCTCCCTCACCATCTACTCCTACAATGGTACTAAAATCGAACCAGTTGAACAAACTAATCTTCTAGGTGTAACAATAGATGACTGTCTAAAATTTGACAAACGCATACCACTAACAATTAAAAACATTCACATCAAACTTAGCTCATTCTATAGAGCCAAACCTTTCCTAACTAGCAATGCCAGACTCTCCACAGCCAGATCCCACCTACTCTCCATCCTTCTTTATTACACACAAATCTTCACCACCATTCGAAAGTCTGACCTAAATAATCTTGAAACCTGTTATAACAAAATAGCCAGGTTTGCCGTAAACCATCCCCATAAATCCCACCATGGTACCGCACTCTGCCAATTCACCTGGCTTGAATTACCCAGCCTGTTATCTCTCAAGCAACTAACCATTGCACAGAGTATTATCCATAAGCCAGATTACTGTCCTGCTCTCTTCAACCTATTTGAGCCAAACACAAACCCCTTGTCTCTAAGATCATCTGACAAACTAATCCTAAAGGTAAAAAAATCCCAAAACTGTTATGGAGACTCTCTTTATTCTAATAAAATATCCAAATTCTGGAACCTAGTGCCCCAGAAAATACGCAATAATCCTGACAGTTGCAAATTTAAACTACTCCTAAAAGAACATCTCACTAACCACTGGCTATGCTCCTGCACCCATCCAGGCTACCTCCTCTAATTTGACTGACTTCTACTCTAACATTGTACATATTCCAACTAACTCATCTAACTTATACTTCCCCTCTCCAGGAATATCTTGCCTGTGAAATCAAACTATTTTTACCTTGTCTGTCTTTTGCTTTCCTCCTACCCGTTATACTTTTGTCTGCTGTTCCTTTCCTCTTACCCATTTAAAAAAAGAAAAAAAAAGCAAGACAGAGAGAAAACAGTACTTTTAATCTTATTGTCATGTATGTTATAAATTACTTACCAGTTTTCAATATATTTAGTATTTATGTTACCTCTATCATATATATAACTTGTTTATATTTTGTGTATTTAACACCACAGAAGATAAATTCACTATTTTAAAATTCAAATTGACACTACCTTTATTAAGTGATTGTCCTAATTCCAGATGTTCATTGTGTTTCACTGTTGCAGTCATTACACTTGGGTTATCCTGCTGGCAGGCTACCCGCAGTCGGCCTGAATTCCAAAGTCCTGGTCCGGCGTCGGTTGCTGTCACCTCTTCCCTGACGTCAGTGCGCCAGGGGTATAAAAGATGCAGCCGATGTCATTTTCTTCAGTCTTTCTTGCCGCGTGGTGCCCGAAGCAAAAGCAGTTCGTAAGTGCTGGTCGGCCAAGATTTTTGAAATTGAATTTCAGATCCAAAGTCTTCAATAAAGCTAAATACCCCGTTGGGGAAACTTTTTTCTTGCTCCAGACTGATGTCAGAAAAAGTTAATAATTGTATTTCTTGTGGGAAGCAAATACCTCATAAGGATTTTCATTCTTACTGTATTCCTTGCCTAGGCCCTGACCATGATGTTGCTAGTTGTCGGTTTTGTGCTAGATTTAACCAACGCATGATAAAGCGCCGGTACGATTTTGCATTTCATTACTTTGGCCGAAGGTTTAACTATATAATGCCATCAGAACAACTGACGACCGGACTTCATCAAAAGTGCAAGGATAAAGAAAAGGACAAGCATCCGAGGTCCAAAGCCAACAACGAAGCCTCTTCTAGGCCAGTCGCCAGTTCGCCGGTGCTCAGTGAGGTGCTTTCGCAGCCCCTGACTCCCGCTACCTCACAGCCACAGGCCACCTCCGACTCCCACGTGGAGACAACTAGGCCTCTGGATACTCAAGGTATTGGCCCTTCGGAAATAAATCCCTCAGATGGGTCCGGAGCCGCTGAGCAGGCATCGGCTTCTGAGGGTGTTTTCAAACCTACACAACTTTATATAAAGCCTACTTCTGCATTCAAGACAAAGTCTAAAGCAGTTTTAAAGACAAGGAAACAAGTACAGCATTCTCCAGGACAGACTTCTATGCCTAAGAAACAGATGCTCAAAATGGCTGAAGACCTAATTACTTTGATCAGGGGTTCCCACCCCCCTCCTGATAAGAGGCCTAGGCAAGATACTGAATATGATTCCTCTGATCAGGTTTCCATTTCCTCTGATTCCTCTTCAGAACAGGGATGTTCTATTCCTCCCTATGAAAATGTTGATGCTGAAGATTCTATTCCTTCAGCTTCTCCTCCTGAGGATTACTCATTTGGGGAAACCATGCATACCATGAGGGAGCATTTCCACTGGGAGAGCCAAGATTATTCAGACTCTAAGAAAAGGCTTAGAGACTTTCTTTTACTTCCTCAGCACAGACCTCTTGCAATTCCTCCTGTTCTAGACATAGTAGATGATGTATTTTCAGAGTCCGGCCTGTCTCCAGACTCTTTACCTCCTGCACCTGTTAAGACGGACAGATACTACAGGGTTCCAGATTCCCATAAATTTCTATATAAAAACCCTGCTGCTGACCCAGAAACTATCTCACAGGGTCCCAAAGGGGTCAAGGCTGCTACTGCTAAAAACCCTGTCCCCTCAGATAGAGATTCTAGAGCTCTAGACAGATGGGGGAAAAAAGTCTACACTTCTGCTACCTTGGCTGTAAGGGCTTTAAATTGTCAGTTTCATATGCTCAAATATCAACAACTTAATGTCTTTGTTAAAACAAAAAAATGTTGACAAATTCTGAACGTTTTGAGAACAAAGATTTGCAGGATTTATTGCATGCAGCTGAACAAGTGGGAAAACATACTTTGCAATGTGGTTATGATTCACTGGAGGCCTCGTGCAGGGCCGCTGTTACAGGTTCTGTTATTAGAAGGCATGCTTGGTTAAAGGAACAGAATCTGCCTGATCATGTTAAAGCAAAATTATTGGATGCTCCATTACAACATGATACTTTGGTGTTAAGGCAGAAGAGGTGTTGAAGAAAATGGAGGATAAAGCTAAATCTATGCAAACAGTAAAGGATTTCTTACAGGTACAGCCACCCAGATTTAGCAGGAACTGGCCTTCTAATAATTGGTCCTTTCCAGTGTCAGACAGGCCACAAAGAGGCAGATTCAGACTCCCTAGAGGCAGGCAACCAATGGGGTGCTTCTACCTCCAAAAGTGGAGAAGACAAATCACAGCCTTATAGGAACAGTCCCAATGACTTCCCTCTGACAATGCCAAGCACTTATCTTTTGGCAGCTCCCTTAGGGGGAAAGCTAGCACTTTTTTCACAAAATTGGCACAGGATCACTTAGGACAAATGGGTCTTAAATATAGTCTCTCAGGGCTACAGGTTCCACTTTCACACCCTTCCAAAGGCAAAAGATATACCAGACCTGCCACACAATCAATGGGCAGTGGCACAAAAACAAGTTTAATCTCTCATGGATATGAGGGCTATTCAGCCAGTGCCTCATCAAGAGCAGGGACAAGGATTTTACTCAAGACTTTTCTTAGTACCAAGAAAGGACAAAGCCTGGAGACCAATTCTGGACCTTTCTATTCTAAATACTTTTCTGGACGTTCCAAAATTCAAAATGTTGACTCTGCAGCAGCTTCTGCCCATGCTGGGCAAGAAGGCTTGGCTTGTAACTTTGGACCTCAAGGAGGCATACCTGCATGTCCCAATCAGACAATCTTGCAGAAGATACCTCAGATTCATAGCTGGCTCAATGCACTACCAATTATCTGCACTGCCCTTTGGCTTATCTACTGCACCCAGAGTCTTCACAAAATGCCTGGCACCAGTAATTGCATTTTGCAGACAAAGAGGAATTCAAATATATCCCTACTTGGACGACTGTCTTATTCAAGCAGAGACCAAAGACATTCTACTAAAGCATCTGGCGTTTGTAAAAAGATTACTAATTTGCCTAGGGTACACAGTAAACGAAAATAAATCAAAACTAGTACCCTCTCAAGAGATAATATTCCTGGGTGCAAGCTTAAATACAACTGCCCAGATGGCTTATCTCATGCCAGACAAGCAAAGGCAACTGACTTCTTACTTCGAAAACATGGCAACAAAGACCCAGTTATCTGCAGGAAAAATTCTGCAGGCTCTGGGCTACATGGCATCCTGCATTCTACTAATTCCATATGCAAGACTGCATATGAGGAAACTACAATGGTATCTAAAAAGTGTTTGGACTCAACATTGCCACAGCCTAGAAACATTAATTACTCTCATTCCCTGCCTGCAACAGGAGTTTCTATGATGGGCACAGGCCTGTGACCACAACAAGGGACAGCCATTCGCTTTACCCACAGCCAGGCAGACACTAACAACAGATGCATCAGATTATGCCTGGGGGGCACACATGGCAGGAAAATGTATTCAGGGCACATGGCCCACAAGCCAAATGCATCTTCATATCAATCAAAAAGAGATGCTAGCTGTACAGAATGCCCTGACAGCCTTCAAGGACCTACTTCATCCAGGACAACTGCTGATAAAGATGGACAATACTATATTCATGTGGTACACAAACAAGCAAGGAGGCACACATTCCTACCCCCTTTGCAGACAGGCCATGACTTTGTGCAACACAGCATTGACTTATCAAGTACACCTGCAAGCACAATTCCTGCCAGGAAAGACAAATACTTTGGCAGACGAACTAAGCAGAAACCTCATGGATCCTCACGAGTGGAAATTAGATCCACAAATCTTCAGAATGATAACAGGGAAATGGGGATACCCAGACATAGATCTATTTGCCTCCTCTCACAACTGCCAGCTACAGAGGTTCTGCACTCGGACTTATCACGAACAAGCATGGAAAGTGGACACCTTTTCATTCAGCTGGAAAGCCCTTACAGTATATGCCTTCCCTCCTCTGCCTCTCCTCCCCAAGGTACTCCTAAAGGTCAGACAAGAGAAGCCAAAAATGAACCTGATTGCACCAGACTGGCCACGCCAGCACTGGTACCCAATCCTAAAGAGCTTGTCTCAAGGCCCAGCCTGGACATTACCTCAAATTCCTCATTTGCTGACCCAACAAAACAATCAGATCCTACACAGCCAACTCAGAACCCTAAATCTGGCTGCATGGCGGATAATGTAACCATTCAGAACACACCTCTCTCTAAAGCAGTTATAGATGTTATTTTGGAGGCCAGGAGGCCCAGCACCAGAAAATCTTATGCAGAAAAATGAAAGAGATTTTGTGCTTGGAACCAGGCACAAGGAATTGACATGCTTGTACCAAATATTCCTCAGATTTTACAATACCTAACTGAGATGCTGGACAAAAGGTCTATCCTTCTCATCAATTAAGATCCATGCCTCCGCCATTTCAGCTCATTACAATACGGACCCACCTATTTTCTCTCATCCACTGCTAAGGCAGTATCTCAGAGGGGCCAAAAACATAAGACCTCCAAGGAGAGCTCCAATACCTGCATGGGACCTCAATTTTGTCTTGGAAAAACTCACGCTACCTCCTTTTGAGCCAGCCAATACAGCTGAGATAAAATATTTATCATGGAAAACAGCTCTTCTCCTAGCAATAACTTCAGCAAGAAGAGTCTCAGAGTTACAGGCACTAATGTCTGTGGAACCTTTTATTATTTTTCCATCCGGACAGGGTTTCTCTAAGGACAAACCCAACATTTATGCCTAAGGTAGTGTCCAGTGTGGCTCTTAACCAAACCATACATTTGCCTACCTTTTATCCAAACCCGCAGAATAAGGGGGAGAGGCTTCTGCATTCTTTGGACATACACAGACAGCTACTCTTTTACTTGGACAAAACTAAAGCTTTCAGAAAGACTGAGCAACTCTTAGTGGCATATGCTGCAGGATCACAAGGAAAAGCTATTTCAAAGCAGACTATTTTAAAATGGATAGGCCAGTGCATTCGTTTCTGCTATTCACAACGTGGCAAATCATTGCCTAAGGGTATTAGGCCACATTCTACCAGAGCAGCAGCCACTTCAGCAGCCTTCCTCAGAGGAGTACCAACCAAGGACATTTTGGAGGCTGCAACTTGGACTTCAGTGCACACATTTACAAAGCACTACCGCTTACCTCTTTACTCTAAATCCAGAGCAGGATTTGCCACTGCAGTTCTTCAGGGCCTCATAGCCACTCCTAATTCTATTTAGGCCCAGCCACCCAACCTCAGCTTTGGGATTCAACCCAAGTGTAATGACTGCAACAGTGAAACACGATGAACATAGTACATTTGTGTAACTACCATAAATGTAGATGTTCGAGTGTATTCACTGTTGCAGTCCAGGTTACCCTCCCACCATCCCCCTTTCATTGCTGGGACTTATCTGTACTTCTCTATTCTATACAACCTATGTGGTGTATTTGCTTGTAGAGGAAGGTTATGTGCATGCTTTTTTATGATCAGTATTATTTTTAGCCTACCCTTTTGGGGGCACCTGACATCTGGGGCAAGAAAAACTGAAGAAAATGGCATTGGCTGCATCTTTTATACCCCTGGCACACTAACATCAAGGAAGAGGCGACAGCAACCGACGCCGGACCAGGACTTTGGAATTCAGGCCGACTGCGGGTAGCCTGCCAGCAGGATAACCCAAGTGTAATGACTGCAACAGTGAATACACTCGAACATCTACATTTATGGTAGGTACACAACTGTACTTTGCGCTGCTGATACTTCTCTCCAGTTCCTTTTTGAACATTATATGATCCTGTTGCTTGCTGGCAGCAACACTGCTTGCTTCTTTTCCCATGGAAGTACTCCTTGAAGTTTTTGTTGTTGTTGAAAAACATCTTTTTCCCTTTGCTGTAGAAAAACTTCTTTTTTTGTCCATAACCTTGATGTTTTTGTCCCCATGACTGCTTCCTCGGCTCCCAAGTTTGTTGCTTGCTGACTACCTGTGCCCAGCTTCTCGAGCCTGTACCTCCGTCCTGGTAAACATCGACATGCTGAAAAACCTGTTTGTTGTTTCCTTCATTAATACAATTCTTGGCTTTATCCGCTATGCCCCCCGCCGATTGAACTTCTTCTGTTCTGATTCTTTTAGCTGCTGTACTTTCCATCGCCTACTCAGCCTCTGAATTATAACCCCTGTCAGTTACAGCTACTGATGGAACAGGCTGATTAACATGTAATCCTTTCTGATAGTCCACCTAGTCTCTTTTGAATTTCTTTAATTTCCTTTTTTGTTGTATCTCGTTTTCTTTATTAAGCTTTGCTTGTAGAGATTTCATCTTTGACTCGAAATTTGTAGAAGAAACCTTACCCTTGGGGGGAACTATATTGCCTAATTACACTGTCATTCAAAATAGCCAATTTGTGCCATGCAGCCTCTAATAACAATTGCACATATCGCAGGCCAACGCTTTCATTTAGCACTTTCCACGTGCTAAGCAGCTCTTCAGAAGAAAACTCCCCAGCAGGCATATTGTTCACTCTGAGTCCTCTTGGCACCCTTTTAACCTGCAAACAGGCTTCGAAAAACAAAATATCCCATTGCAGTCTTTTTACTTCTAAGAAGTTATTCTCAAGTGTACTAAACTCACTTTAGATGCTGGCGCTGTTATCTGATTGGCTCAATTCAGGGGCTTGTCTTTCTGCACTGAATGGATTTGCTGGATTTGAAAGACTGTCCCCCAGCAACTTGTCCATCAAAACAACATTGCCATTCAGTTCTTTGCTATTGAAAAAATTCTTCTTTCTCTTGGGAACCGCTCCCAAGTCTATTGAGTCCACAGAACTAACTATTTTCAGAGATTTATCCGAGCCAACCTTCTCAACAACCCCATTTCCATTGTCCAGCAGCGTATTGCTTGGAGTGTCATGCAACGTGAAACCAGAAGGAATAACCAAAAAACCTGGAACTTGACTGTTGTTGGGAAAACATGTTAATCAGCCTGTTCCAGCAGTAGCTGTAACTGACGGGGTTGTAATTCAGAGGCTGAGCAGACAATGGAAATTAGAGCAGCTAAAAGTAACAGAACAGAAGTTCAATCGGTGCAGGGCATAGTGCATAAAGCTATGAATTGTATTAATGAAGGAAACAACAAACAAGTTTTTCAGCATGTCGATGTTTACCAGGATCAAGAAGCTGGGTACAGGTACTCATCAAGCAACAAACTTGGGAGCCGAGGAAGCAGTCATGGGGACAAAAACATAAAGGTTATGGACAAAAAACTAAGTTTTTCTACAGCAAAGGAAAAAAGAAGTTTTTCAGCAACAACAAAAACTTCAAGGGGAACTCCCATGGGAACAGGAGCAAGCAACAGGATCATACAACGTTCAAAAAGGAACTGGAGAGAAGCATCAGCAGTGCAAATGGAATTAAGGCAATCACTTAATAAAGATACTGTCAATTTGAATTTTAAAATAGTTATTTATATTTTACTTACATTATTGTAAACTATTACCTTGGAGCTTTTATCCCTGGGTCTCCACTGAAAATAGACACCTGTCCCAGTCGGACACTACCAGGTAAACAAATGTAAATAAATAAATACAGTAAATTCTCAGTTAAACGGCGCCCATGGGGATTGGCAGATGCCGGACAACTGTAGTTTCTGGTTGCTTGAGGGTTGCTATTTAAAATAGGCCTGACTAATACTGTACCCAATACTATTTGTTTGGTTTGACTTGTTCTTAGGTTGGGGAGACAGAGAATTTATTCCTATCTTCCTTTTTCAAACTCAGACTCTAAAAATGTAAGTTGTGTTTCTGCAGGGGGGACAAATTGCAACACATGAAAATTGTAATGTATTTCTTTGATTTTTTTTTCTGGTTGCTTGAGTTCTAGTTAACTGAGAATTGACTGTAAATAAAATAATTGCTTTATGCAAGTGTTAAAGGATACTTAGTAAATATTTTTTGTTCTAAAATCTCAGTACTTTTTTCATTTTGTATGTTTTTTCACAGGATACAACTTCCCTAAAGAGAGACAGATGGTAACCATAGCTAATGGTCTGCACTGCTCTATTAATTATTTAACTAGTGATCAGGAAGCAAAATTAATCCTATGTACAGCAAGAGCTTGTGAGCTAAAAACCTTGACCAATAATACAGAATTTACCTGGATAATGCAAGAACACTACCACAAATCACCACTGTCTTCAATATTGCTAGTTATAAAAATCAGGAAGCCAAAGAAAGCTGCAAGGAGGGGCACTAATGTATCATAATTACATTATATGGAGTGTCAGCTGTACATGGAAACATGTCATGTGTGTGTGAAAGATACATGCCTTTGTGAGCATTTAAAACAGTTAAATATATTTATGCAAAGCAAGCCTAGAGCTATATATCAGTGGAGCAGCAGGGGAACTAATTTCAGGGGGAAGTGGTGAATTTTGAAAATATTCTCTTAGGCTTTGCAGATGAATATTACCATTCATGCCTCTAGTCAGGCACTGTAAAACCACTGCTTGCTGTTTGTAGTTGTGTTATATCACCTATTAGTGGACTTCGGTCATATTTCTTTTAAGTGGTGAGCTACTTTGGCAGTCCATTTTTTTAAAGTTAAAAGAATGGCTCCTAAATTAGAAAACTTTTCAGAGACCCTGCTGAATTTGGGGAAAACTTTCTTTCTTCTTCTAGTTGCTATGACAGTTTGTTGCTTTTTATTAATGAACTTATCTAAACTAATTAAGTTACAACTGCAGTCGCTGTTGTTTAATGGTCTGATTACCTTCAGGTTTGGTGTGCATTCATTCTACTGCATTTTGCAGCTTATGGTTTTGATGCGTTTTCTGATCTGTTTTCATAAAGAAAACCTTTTCAATAAACTTTAATTAAAAAGGCATATATACAGCAGTGGCAATAGATTTAATGTAGTGTCAGTTAATCTGTAAAGGGTTCTGTGTAGGTATATAGCTTAATACCACACCTTCAGTGGCATGTCACCCAAGGGATCCTTACTTCATTAGGGCATCCTGCTACCAGAAGATTCTGAGTCAACAAAGTCCTCCTAAGAACATCCAGCCCCCAGCACTAAAGTAGTCCTCCTGAAGAAGTTTCCCCCAGCGCTAAAATAGACCTCCTGAAGAAGTCCCCTGTACTTAAGTAGTCCTTTTGAAAAAGTACCCCCAGCACTAAAATGATGATGTCCTTCAAGGATGCATCTGCAGTCCTAACATATGGGTTGTCCTGCCTCAGGCAGCCCCTCGGTCGGCCGGATTCCAAAGTCTGGGTCTGGCCTCGGCTGATGTCGCACTTCACCCGACGTCATAGCTGCTGTTTATTGGGTATAAAGGCATCAGCCGACGCCATTTTCCTCAGTCTTTCTTGCCGCGCGGTGCCTGAAGCAGAAGCTGTTCGCAAGTGCCGGTCGGTCAGATCCAGAGATTTCTACTACCGAAGACCTCTAAAAAGCTAAGTACCCCGTTGGGGACTCTTTCTTGCCTCAGCCGATGTCAGACAAAGTAAATAATTGTTTAACTTGTGGGAAACAAATACCTCATAAGGATTTCCACTCTTACTGCCTTCCTTGCTTAGGCCCAGACCACGACGTATCAGCTTGTCTAGCCTGTGCTTCCTTCAACCGACGGACACTTAGACGTCGGTCGGAGTTTGCAGAAGAGTTTTTTGGTCCCGCTTTTGCATACAAAATGCCGTCGGAGACTCCGACTACTCAATTAGCTAAAAAGCGCAAGGAAAAGGACCAACATTCGCGGCCCGCGGTTTCGGCTGAAACCACGGTTAGGCCAACCGCGAGTGTCTCGGTTTCGGCTGAAACCGAGTCCCCGGTTCTTCCTTCGGCCGAAAGCATGCCTCCGATAGCCGAGGCCTCACAGAGCATGGCTGAATCTGCTACTGAATTTACTGCTACAGAAGCAAGCACCCAGGATTTGTCAGACACTATTCCTTTAGACATATCTACCCCTGCACGTAGGGCTGCTAGACCCCCTGCTTCTATGTCTATCAAGGCTTTTGCCAGGGCTAAAGCAGCTAAATCTTCTAAGGCCTTACCTGCTAAAACTCCCTCACATAGGCCTACCTCTAGTTCCCAAATACTCAGCCTGGCTGAGGATCTCATTTCTTTGATCAGGGGATCCCAACCTCACCCAGACAGAGCCTCTCAGCCCCCTCCAGATAAGAGGCCTAGGACTGAACCCCCGGAACCTGTCTCTACAGACTATTCCTCGGATGACTCAGACATTTCAGACCCTCAGGAAGGCCCATATTCTCCGTATGAGGATTCTGATGCAGAAGACTCCATTCCTTCTGCTTTTCCTCCTGAAGAATTTTCCTTTGGGGAAACCTTGCATGCTATGAGGGAAAACTTCCAATGGCAGGGCCAGGATTTTTCAGATTCTAGGAAAAGGCTAAGGACTTTTTTACACTTACCACAGCATAGGCCTTTAGCCATTCCTCCAGTACTAACAGTTGTTGATGATGCATATAATGATGCCTGTACTGCCCCTGATTCTCTTCCTCCGGCCCCTGCCAAGCCAGACAGATATTACAGGGTCCCGGACACACACTACCATTTGTATAAGGCTCCTGTTGCAGACCATGAAACCATTTCACAGGGCCCTAAAGGTGTGGCAGCTGCCTCTGCCAAAAACCCTCTTCCCTCTGAAAGGGAATCTAGAGCATTAGAGAGATGGGGTAAAAAGGTTTATACGTCTGCTACTCTTTCGGCCAGGGCCTTGAACTGTCAATTTCACATGATTCAGTACCAGGAATTGTTGTTAGACCATCTAAATAAAAAGCTGTCTTCTCCTGAACCTATAGACCGCAAGTCCCTTCAGGATTTGGTACATAACTCTCAGCAGGTCAGTAACCATTTCTTAAAATGTGGCTATGATGCACTGGAGGCTTCCTTTAGATCAGCTATGACTGGAACAGTGATTCGAAGGCATGCCTGGTTAAAAGAACAATCCTTACCAGACCATGTTAAGTCAAAACTCCTAGATGCTCCCATGGAGAAACAAAGTTTGTTTGGCTCCCCTGCACAGGAGGTTCTAAAGAAGGTGGAAGAAAAAGCAAAATCTGTCCAAGCAGTCAAGGATTTCTTGCAGGTCCAACCTCCGAGGTTTAGCAGAAATTGGCCTTCTAAAAATTGGTCCTTTCCAGACAACTCCAGAGCGCAGAGAGGCAGAAATAGACGCCCAAGAGGCAGAGGTCAATCTAGGGGTGCCTACAGGGGACGTCAGTGGCAACCTACCAACCAGAGAAGTACTGCCACAGATTCAACTACAACCACTTCCACAGGGCAGACACAATGACTTGGCTCTGGTTCCGTCTACCAGGGAACAACTGGATGCACCCTTGGGCGGAAAGCTAGCCTTATTTTCCGACAACTGGCATTACATTACAGGAGACAAATGGACTTTACAAACAATAGACAAGGGCTACAGGTTTCACTTCCACACTCTACCAAAAAAGAGAGGAATGCCAAACCTACCACCAAGCCAAAAAACAGACGCTCTAAGACAAATCAACAGCTTACTAAGGATGAGAGCTATAGAAGAGGTACCACCTATGGAACAAGGCCAAGGATTTTACTCCAGGCTTTTCCTTGTACCAAGAAAAGAAAATCAATGGAGACCTATTCTAGACTTGTCCGCACTGAACACATACCTCATTGTTCCAAAATTCAAAATGCTGACCCTCCAGCAGCTTCTTCCCATGCTGGGCAAGGAGTCTTGGCTGGTGACTCTAGATCTCAAGGAGGCATACCTGCATGTCCCTATACGACCAGATTGCAGAAGACACCTCAGATTTCTTGCAGGATCAGAGCATTATCAATTCTCAGCATTGCCTTTTGGCTTATCTACTGCACCCAGAGTATTCACGAAATGCCTGGCATCAGTAATTGCTCATTGCAGGCTTCAGGGAATTCAAATTTACCCATACCTGGACGACTGCCTAATACAAGCGGACAACAAGGCAAAATTAACAAAAGATTTGGAAAATGTCATACAACTGTTGCAAGCCTTGGGATACACAGTCAACATGCAAAAGTCAAGACTAGTACCATCCCAAAGGATAACATTCTTGGGTGCAGAACTGGACACATCAACTCAGATGGCTTTTCTCACAGAAGAAAAACAAAAGCAACTACCAGTCTACTTCATGACATTAACAACACAAACTCAGCTTACTGCAAGGAAAGTCCTGCAAGCCCTGGGTTACATGGCATCCTGCATAATATTGATTCCGCATGCCAGGCTGCATATGAGAAAGCTACAATGGTACCTAAGGAATGTATGGTCTCAACACAAGCACAGTCTAGAAGCCCAGATTTCAATAATTCCATGCCTGAAGCAAGAATTCCTGTGGTGGGCTCAGGCCTGTCAGTTGAACAGAGGCTTGCCTTTCCACAGACCTCATCCAAGCCAGACCATCACCACGGACGCCTCAGACCTAGGCTGGGGGGCACACATGGTGGACAAGTGTATACAAGGCCTATGGGCCCAAGACCAGCTGAATCTACACATAAATCTAAAGGAGATGCTGTCAGTGAAACATGCGATCCAGGCATTCAGACCACTCCTTCAACAGGGTCATCTGCTGATAAGGACGGACAATACCACAGTCATGTGGTACATCAACAAACAGGGAGGTACACATTCATATCCTCTATGCCGGATGGCAATGGACCTGTGGAATGTGGCCCTGAATCTCAACATTCAACTTCAGGCCAGATTTGTACCAGGAAAAGAAAATTCTCTAGCAGACACCTTAAGCAGAACTACCACTGATGCTCACGAATGGATGCTGCATCCAGACATATTCAAAGCCATAACAAAGAAATGGGGACTACCAGAGATAGACCTGTTCGCCTCCCCACACAACCACCAATTGAAGAAATTTTGCACAAGAGCATACCACCCACTTGCTTGGAGGGTGGACTCCCTTTCCTTCAGCTGGAAAAACCTGACAGCATATGCATTCCCACCTCTTCCCTTGATGTACAAAGTTCTACTGAAGATCAGAGAGGATCAGCCAAGGGTAATCCTGATAGCTCCAGACTGGCCGAGGCAACATTGGTACCCGCTACTGAGAAGCATGTCTCGGACACACGCCTGGCCTCTACCTCTATGTCCCTTACTTCTAACACAGGACAACTACAAGATCCTACATCCAAACTTGAAAACACTGCAGCTAGCTGCTTGGAATATTGCATAAAACAAAATAACCCAGGTTTATCTCAGAGGGTTAAGGACATTATCCTGGAGGCACGCAGACCCTCCACAAGGAAAACTTATTCAGCCTAGTCGAAAAGATACCTCATTTAGAGTGCATCAAAGGTTAGAAATGTCTCATTGGCAAACATAGCACACATCCTGGAATATTTAGCAGAACTGTTCCACAATGGCCTGTCTTACTCCTCCATTAAGATTCATGCATCAGCAATTTCAGCAGAATACAACATGGATCCTCCTGTCTTCTCTCATCCTCTACTCAGGCAGTTCTTGAGAGGAATCAAAAATGTAAAACCTCCAAGGAAACCACCTGTACCTACATGGGATCTCAACTTTGTGCTGGAAAAGTTAACACTTCCCCCTTTTGAACCAGCAGCAACAGCAGAATTACAGTTCTTGTCTTGGAAAACTGCTTTCCTGCTAGCAATCACTTCAGCAAGAAGGGTATCTGAGTTACAGGCATTAATGGCAGTACAACCCTTCCTTATCTTCCATCAGGATAGAGTTTCTCTGAGAACTAACCCTACCTTTATGCCAAAAGTGGTCTCCAGAGTATCATTGAACCAAGCGATTCATTTACCTACATTCTTCCCCAACCCACAGAACAGGGGGGAAAGACTGCTACATACCTTGGATGTGCACAGACAATTACGCTACTATCTGGACAGAACTAAGACCAGCAGAAAAACTGACCAGCTTCTGGTAGCATATGCAACAGGAATACAAGGAAAAGTAATTTCAAAACAGACAATCTCAAAATGGATAGGAAATTGCATTCGATTTTGCTACTCTTTTCATGGAAAGACAACCCCTGAAAATATCAGACCTCATTCCACAAGAGCTACAGCCACCACTACAGCTTTCCTACGAGGAGTGGCTACCAAAGACATTTTAGAAGCTGCTACTTGGAGCTCCGTGCATACATTTGCCAAGCACTATAATCTTCCCTTATACTCTAGATCCCGAGCAGGTTTTGCAACTGCTGTTTTGCAAGGGATCTTAACTACACCATCTTTATCTTAGTGCCTCCTCCCCCAGTTTGGCTATGGTATTCTACCCATATGTTAGGACTGCAGATGCATCCTTGAAGGACATAGTACAGTTTTGTACCTACCATAAATGTAGATGTCCGATAGGTATGCATCTGCAGTCAGGATTACCCACCCTCCTTCCCCTCTGTGGTATTCCTAGGGTATTTACCCCTCTTTTAGCTAGCTGGGGGAATCTATTATGGTGTATTTGTTTGTATATATGTATATATATATATTTTTATATTGTTTGCTCTCTACTGTTTGGAATTATTTTCATTTATCCAAATTTAGCCTTCCTAGAGGGCACCTGGCATCTGGGGCAAGAAACACTGAGGAAAATGGCGTCAGCTGATGCCTTTATACCCAATAAACAGCAGCTATGACGTCGGGTGAAGTGCAACATCAGCCGAGGCCAGACCCAGACTTTGGAATCCGGCCGACCGAGGGGCTGCCTGAGGCAGGACAACCCATATGTTAGGACTGCAGATGCATACCTATTGGACATCTACATTTATGGTAGGTACAAAACTGTACTTTCTTCGTGTTTCACTGTTGCAGTCATTACATTTGGGTAATCTGCTGACAGGTTGCCCTCAGTCAGCCTGATTAACAAAGTCTTGGGTCCTGCGTCAGTTGCTGTCCCTTTTTCCATGATATTAGGTCATCAGGGGTGTAAAACATGCAGCCGATGCCATTACATCCATCTTTCTTGCCGCACGGTGCCCGAAGCAGAAGCAGTTCGCAAGTGCCGGTCGGCCGACTCCTGAAATTTTCGTTTTCGAGTTTCAGAACCGAAGTCTTCAACTAAAAGCTAAGTACCCCATTGGGGAAACTTTTTCTTGCTCCTTACTGATGTCAGTAAAAGTTAATAATTGCATTACTTGTGGGAAGCAAATACCTCATAAGGATTTTCATTTGTACTATATTCCTTGTCTAGGCCCCGACCACAACGTGCCTTGCTGTCGATTTTGTGCTATATTTAATCAACGCATGATTAAATGTTGGTAAATTTTTGCTTCTAAATATTTTGGCTCAAGATTTAACTATCCAGAAATGTCATTGGTTAGCAATCCGACTACCGGAATACCTAAAAAACGTAAAGAAAAAGACAGAGACAGACCGTCAAGGTCCAAAACTGACGACGACGCTTCTCCTAAGCCAGTCGCCGGTTTACCAGTACTCAGTGAGGCGCTTTTGCAGCCCCTGATACCCGCTACTTTTGATTCGCAGGCCT
The DNA here is from genome assembly GCF_019279795.1 of Protopterus annectens. NCBI lineage: Eukaryota > Metazoa > Chordata > Ceratodontiformes > Protopteridae > Protopterus > Protopterus annectens. The sequence continues at coordinate 1,762,407,077 of NC_056733.1, read as the reverse complement.
CTACTGAGACCCATTCGGAGTCTGGTATGCCACAAGATGCTTTAAGTATTGAACCCGCGGATGTCTCTGCCTTAGATGGGTCTGGAGCTGCTGAGAAGGCATCGGCTTCTGAGGGTGTTTTCAGGGCTAAAGATTTGTATATTAAACCAACGCCATCTTCAAAACTTAGGCCAAAATCTACTTCTGTGTCTAAAAAACTGATACTTGGGCCACGTGTACAGGACCCCAATGCCTAAAAAATAAATGATCAAAATGGCTGAAGATTTAATTACCTTGATCAGAGGTACCCATCCCCCTCCTGCTAAGAGACCTAGGCAAGGCACTGACTATGAATCTTCAGATCAACTTCCTATTTCTTCTGATTCTTCTTCTGAACATGATTTATCTATAACTACTTATGAGGACTCTGATGCAGAAGATTCCATCCCTTCTGCTTCCCTCCCTGAGGATTTCTCTTTTGGAGAAACTTTACATACCTTAAGGGAACACTTCCACTGGGAAAGTCAGGATTTCTCTGAATCTAAAAAGAAACTTAGGGATTTTCTTCTTCTTCCTCAGCATAGGCATTTGGCTGTACCTCCTGTTCTAGACATTGTTGATGATGTTTTCTCAGAATCCAGTATGACTCCTGATTCTCTGCCTCCGGCTCCTAGTAAGCCAGACAGATACTACAGGGTTCCTGACTCCCACAAATTCCTTTTCAAAAACCCTTCTGCTGACCCTGAAACCATTTCTCAGGGTCCCACTGGCGTTAAGGCCTCTACTGCTAAAAATCCTACCCCTTCTGACAGAGATTCCAGGGCACTGGATAGATGGGGTAAGAAGGTTTACACGTCTGCAACCTTAGCAATCAGGGCTTTAAACTGTCAATTAAATATGCTTAAATATCAACAGCATGTCATAGGTTTACTTAAACAGAAAATTATGTTGATCTCTGACTGTGTGGAAAATAAAGAGTTGCAGGATTTATTACATTCAGCTGAACAAGTTGAAAAACATACTTTGCAATGTGGTTTTGATTCTTTGGAGGCCTCTTGCAGTGCTGCTGTAACTGGATCTGTGATAAGAAGGCATGCTTGGCTCAAAGAGCAAAATCTGCCTGACCATGTTAAAGCAAAATGTTGGATGCTCCTTTACAGCAAGACAGTCTCTTTGGTAATAAGGCTGAAGAAGTTTTAAAAAAGATGGAAGATAAAGCTAAATCTATGCAGACGGTGAAAGATTTCTTACAAGTGCAGCCACACAGATTTAGTAGGCACTGGCCTACTAAGAACTGGTCCTTTCCAGTTCCCTCGAGAGCTGCTCAAGTCAAATCCAGACATTCCAAAGGCTCCAGGTTTCAGTCACAGGGAACTTTCAGAACAAAACAATGGGGTGCCTCCACCTCCAAACCTGGAAGCAGCAAGGCACCTCCCTGTGGTAAACAGTCTCAATGACTTTCCTCTACAACCTCAAAGCACTTACCTTTTGGCCACCCCTTTGGGGAGAAAACTGGCACTTCATGCACAAAACTGGCAACTAATTACCCAGGACAAATAGGTTTTAAATATAGTATCCCAGGGATACAGATTTCATTTCCACACATTGCCAATCCCAAACGGATGGCCAGATCTGCCTTCAAATCAGTGGGCAGAGGCTCAGAAACAAGTTCTGTCCCTCATGAATATAGGGGCTATTCAACCAATACCAGAAGAGGAAAAGGGACAAGGTTTCTATTCAAGACTTTTCCTGGTACCCAGAAAAGACAAATCATGGTGTCCAATTCTGGACTTATCCATTCTAAATACATTTCTGGACATTCCAAAATTCAAGATGCTGACTCTTCAACAGTTACTACCTATGCTAGGCAAAGATGCCTAGTTGGTAACTCCAGACTTAAAAGAGGCTTACCTGCATATCCCAGTCAGGGAATCTTGCAGAATATACCTCAGCTTCAAAGCAGGCTACTTGCATTACCAGTTCTCTGCACTGCCCTTTGGCTTATCTACTGCACCCAGGGTCTTCACAAAGTGCCTGGTACCAGTAATTGCATTTTGCAGGCAAAGAAATATTCAAATTTATCCATACCTGGGCGATTGTCTAATTCAGGTAGAAAACAAGGACACTCTTCTAAAGCATCTGGCATTTGTAAAAAGGGTTCTAACTTGTCTAGGGTACACCATAAACGAAAAGAAATCACAACTGGAACCCTCTCAAAAAATTACATTTCTGGGTGCAAGCTTGCATACAACTGCCCAGATGACTTACCTTATGCCAGAAAAGCAAATTCAATTGATGACTTACTTCAAACAGGTGGCCACAAAAACACAGCTATCTGCAAGACAAATTCTGCAGGCCTTGGGGGTTCACGGCCTCCTGCATTCTTCTGATTCCATATGCAAAACTGCATATGAGGAAACTTCAATGGTACCTAAAAGTTTATGGAGTCAACATTGTCACAGACTGGAAACAATGATTCTTATCATACCTTGCCTGCAGCTAGAGTTCCTATGGTGGGCAGAGGCCTGCCACCAAAACAAGGGACTGTCATTCACTCCACCCCCTGCCGCCCAAACCCTAACTACAGACGCATCAGACTATGTTTGGGGGGGGGGGGCGCATCTGGCAGGGAAATGCATTCAGGGCAAATGGAGCCCAAATCAAATGCACCTACATATCAGTCAGAAAGAGATGCTAGCTGTACAGAATGCTCTGACAGCCTTCAAGGACTACCTTCATCCAGGACAACTACTGATAAAGACAGACAACACCACAGTCATGTGGTACATAAACAAACAGGGGGGTACACATTCCTACCCCCTTTGCAGACTAGCCATGGCATTATGGAACATGGCTTTGACTTATCAAATACATCTACAAGCTCAATTTCTGCCAGGAAAGCTAAATACTCTGGCAGACGAACTAAGCAGAAATCTTATGGATCCACACGAATGGAAACTGGAACCACAAATTTTCAGCATGTTGACACACAAATGGGGGAGCCCAGACATAGATATTTTTGTCTCACCCCAGAACGATTAGTTGGACAAATTCTGCACAAGAATTCATAACAAAAAAGCTTGGAAAGTGGATGCTATATCATTCAGCTGCAAAAACCTTACAGTCTATGCTTTTTCCCCTCTGCCTCTGCTCTCCAAAGTCCTACTAAAAGTCAGACAGGACAAACCAAAAATGATTCTGATTGTTCCAGGCTGGCCTCACCAACACTGGTTCCCACTCCTGCGCAATGTATCACACCTTCCTCCGTGGCACCTGCCTCAGACACCTTACCTACCGTCTCAGCAGAACTACCACATTCTGCACACTCAGCTCCAAACTTTGAATCTTGCAGCGTGGCTAATCAACTAATTTCACCCTTGCCATCTCTTAGCAAACCTGTGATGGATGTCATTGTGGAGGCTAGAAGGCCTAGTACAAGAAAATCTTATGCAGACAAATGGAAAAGATTCTGTGCCTGGAACCAAGCACAAGGAATAAGCACAGCAATGCCCAATATTCCTCAGATTCTGCAATACTTAACTGAGATGCTTCACAAGGGCCTATCTTTTTCTTCCATAAAAATCCATGCCTCGGCCATTTCAGCTAATTACAACACAGAACCTCCCCTCTTCCCTCATCCTCTGCTAAAGCAGTATCTCAGAGGGGCCAAACATTTAAGACCTCCCAGGAGAGCACCAACTCCTGCGTGGGACCTCAATTTTGTTTTGGAAAAACTCACTCTACCTCCTTTTGAGCCAGCTGCTACTGCGGACCTAAAATTTCTCTCTCTTGGAAAACAGCTTTTCTTTTAGCAGTCACTTCAGCTAGAAGGATTTCAGAATTACAGGCTCTTATGGCAGTGGAGCCTTTCATTATTTTTTATCCGGACAGGGTGGCTCTCAGGACCAATCCATCCTTTATGCCTAAGGTGGTATCCAGTGTGGCTCTTAATCAGACCATTCATCTGTCAACTTTCTTCCCCAATCCACAGAACAAAGGTGAGTGGATTCTGCATTCATTGGATGTACATGGACAACTAAGATTCTACTTAAACAGGACAAAATCTCTAAGAAAATCTGAACAACTATTGGTGGCATTTGCTGCAGGGGCAGAGGGAAATGCTATTTCAAAACAGACTATTTCCAAATGGATAAGCCATTGTATTCATTTCTGCTATATGCACCATGGTAAACCTGTCCCCAAGGGGATCAGATCTCATTCCACCAGGGCTGCATCTACTTCTGCAGCCTTTCTTAGAGGGGTTCCTACCAGAGACATTCTAGAAGCTGCTACCTGGAGCTCAGTTCATACGTTCACCAAACATTACCATTTACCTCTGTTCTCTAAATCCAGAGCTGGCTTTGCCACTGCTGTCCTGCAGGGCCTTATAGCTGCTCCTAATGCTGTATAAATCCATCCTCCCAACCATAGCTTTGGGATTCTACCCAAATGTAATGACTGCAACAGTGAAACACGAAGAACATAGTACGGTTGTGGAGACTTACCATAAATGTAGATGTTCGAGTCTATTCATAGTTCATAGGTTCATAGTTTAGTACTAAGCTAACTGCCGTTGCAAGCCATTTTAAGCTTAGCCAATTATCCCTTGTGAGACTCAAACCCTGCACCTTGTGTTTGTAAGACAAACACCTTAGCCATTAAGCCACCCCCCAAACCCTCACTGTTGCAGTCCTGGTTATCCTCCCTCCAGCCCTCTGTTTTTCTCTGACCATACCTCTCCTTTCTTTTACTATGATTAAAAGTCTTTTTGTTGTATTTGCTTTTGTTTGGAGGTATATGTTTTGTGTTTTAAATTATATATATATATATATATATATATATATATATATATATATTGCTCCCCATTTGGGGGGCACCTGACATCTGGGGCAAGAAAAACTGATGTAATGGTGTCGGCTGCATGTTTTATACCCCTGACGACCTGACGTCATGGAAGAAGGGACAGCAACTGACGCAGGAACCAAGACTTTGTTAATCAGGCCGACTGAGGGCAACCTGCCAGCAGATTACCCAAATGTAATGACTCCAACAGTGAATACACTCAAACATCTACATTTATAGTAAGTGTACACAACTGTACTTTTTAAAGTCACTGAAGTAACAAACAGACAAGCACACAGACAAACAATTGTAAACTTGATAGAAATTTCATAGGGATCAGTCAAAGGGAGGGTTAATGTCTGATTTCCTTATAAATAATCGTTTGCATCCTAACTTTTCTGCCTATTATATTTGCAGCATTTGAGGTAATATTTTAACATTTAACATGTATTTATTTAAGTGCTTGAGTCCAAGCACTACAAAGAAATAGACAAGTTAACTTGATCAAAAACTAAGTTAAATACAGTTTCTGATTATGAAACACTAACAATACATTAAGTTTATTATAGAAAACAACGTTGAGGTAGCAAACATTAACAATTTTAATTTACAAAGTATTACTTTAACCTGTATCTGCATGTAACATATGTAATATTCCATGACTGAGTCTGTTGTATCTCTTAAGTTTTTTTTCCCTCCACAAAGGATGAAGCATTTAATCTTCATCACGTTTCATGGGGTGTGTGACGCCCGTGCAGTGGCCCAGCAATGAAGGAGCCTCAATACTTACCACTAACACCAGTGAGGGGCGTCCAGATAGGGGAGGATAACAAATACACACACAGTAAAGTACAATTTCCCTTAAGAGTACACAGAGATCACAGTCAGTCTGGGGTTGGTTTCTCCCTTTCTCTCCAGATCCCCAATAAGACTCCCCTCTGGCACAGCTATAGGGTCCAGATCTCAGCCTAGTGATCAAGATAAAACCTCCAGCACCCTGTCTGTCCAACCAGTGCTTCATGTCCCTTCCCAAGTAGCTGACACACACACACACTTTGGGATATAAGTTATATACAACCACACAGACACTCCTGGGGAAGGCTGACACAGGTTCTCTAGCTGTGGCCCTTTTACCCAGACTATACGGTAGTACCACTTGCCACCAACCACTAATATCAGCTGTTAATAAGGCCCTTATCATAGGGTGTCCAGTTATTAGTGTGCAATATTATTATCTGAATGGTAAGTGTGACTGAACAGCAAAGCTCATTGGAGTGACTTGGACAGTGTCACTATATACATGCAATGTACTCTAGAGCTTAAATTATCTCTGCATAAAACAGCCACAGTTGAATTAATAAATAATACAAACACAAGACAATACTTCTTACTACACAATGCTAGTCAAGAGTTCAGAGATCACAGAGAAATACTTAAAATAATATAGTAGAAAAGTTCTGACATCAATACAGAAAAAAAACTAATCTAACCTTCCTATTTCCTAGCTATATCTAAGAGAAAACACAGCTCTAAAATAAATTTACATATAGAGCGTAGGCAGAGTGCTGGTGATGTTGGATGATGTTCTTCATGTTTCACTGTTGCAGTCATCACACTCGGGTTATCTGCCTGCAGGTAGCCCTCAGTCGGCCCGAATACCAGAGACTTAGTATTTCTGCTTCGGATGCTCTCGCTCCAGGACTGATGTCAGGTGGTCAGGGGTATAAAAACGGGCAGCCGATGCCATTACACCAGTCTTTCTTGCAGAGGAGCCCAAAGCAGAAGCAGTTTGCACGTGCCGGTCGGCCAGTACCTGAATTTTCATTTACGAATTTAATAATCTGAAGTCTTCTAAAGCCAAGTACCCCGTTGGGGATCCTTTTTTCTTGCTCTAACCGATGTCAGAAAAAGTTAACAATTGTCTTGCCTGTGGAAAGCAAATACCCCACAGAGATTTTCATTTTTACTGCATCACCTGTTTAGGCCCAGACCACGACATACGGTTTTGTGCCTTGTTTAATGCCTGAACCATTTGTGGTCGGGCTCCCTTTGTCGCTAAATTCTTTCGCTCTTGATCTCTGTATTCCGAAATGGCTTCAATAAGCCATCCGACTACCGATATTCCAAAAAAAGTAAGGATAAAGACAGAGGCAGACTGCATAGGTCCAAATCTGCCGACGATGCTTCCGTTAAGCTAGTCGTCAGTCCGCCGGTACTCAGTGAGGTGCTTTCGCAGCCCCTGATGCTTGCTTCAATGGATTCACAGGCCTCTACTGAGACCCATTCAGAGCTCAGTATGCCGCAAGACTCTTCTTTGACTATGGAACCTGCGGATGTCTCTACCTTGGATGGGTCTGGAGCTGCTGTGCAGGCGCCGGCTTCTGAGGGAGTTCTTCGCTCAACCGATGTTCGACTCAAACCGATGACTTCTTTTTTATCTAAAACTACCAAGTTTCTTAGGCCCAGAGTACGCACTACACCTAGAAAACCAATGACCAAAGTGCATGCACCTGCTCCCATGCTACAAAAACAAATCCTCAGAATGGCTGAAGACATTATTACACTGATTAGGGGAAGTCTGCCTTCCCCTGCGAAGAGAAAAAGAGACCAGTCCCCTACAACTTCTGCAGACCAGGAGTCTGATGGCTCTGAGGTTTCTGATTATGAGGACATACCCTCATCTGCTTATGAGGATTCAGATGCAGAGGAATCCATTCCCTCTGCCGCCCCTCCAGAGGATTTTTCTTTTGGTGAATCATTGCATACCTTAAGAGAGCATTTCCACTGGGAATGCCAAGACTATCTTCAGTCCAAAAAGAGACTCAGAGAATTCCTAGAGTTGCCTCAGCACAGGCCTTTAGCAATTCCCCCTGTCCTGGATGTTGTTGATGGTGTTTTTATGGCATCCAGTCTTACTCCTGACACTTTACCTCCTGCCCCTAAGAAACCAGGTAAGCCACCTCCTTATGGAAAAAACTCACAATGACTTCTTTACTCCACTTCCAGCCCTGCCTAATTGCTTGTGCCCCTAGGAGGAAAACGTGCCCTTCATGCAAGAAACTGGATATCCATCAAACAGGACTGATTGGTCCTGAACATTGTATCCCAGGGGTACAAATTTTATTTCCACTCACTGCCAACCCCAAGCGTGTTTACAGACCTACCTCCAAACCAGTGGGCAGAGGCTCAAAGCCAAGTACTTTCCCTGCTCAGTATCAGAGCTATTCAGCCAGTTCCAGTAGAGCAGAGGGGTCAAGGATTCTACTCCAGACTCTTCCTGGTAGGCAGGAAAGAGGGCTCTTGGCACCCAATCCTGGATCTTTCTATTCTCAATACCTTCCTGGTGGTACCAAAATTCAAAATGCTTACCCTGCAACAGCTTCTTCCTATGCTTGCCAAGGATGCCTGGTTAGTCACCCTAGACTTAAAAGAAGCCTATCTACACATCCCCATAAGGGAGTCATGCAGAAAGTACCTACATTTCAGGGAAGGATCTATGCACTATCAGTTCACTGTACTTTCCTTTGGCTTAGTTACTGTGCCCAGAGTATTCACAAAATGCCTGGCTCCAGCCATTGCATACTGCAGGCAGAGAAATATCCAAATTTACCCGTACTTGGATGACTGCCTGATTCAGGGAGACAGTCAGGAATTGCTGTTGCAGCACCTGACATTTGTGAAAAACCTTCTCACTTCCCTGGGGTACACCATCAATGAAAAGAAATCAAAACTGGTACCCAGTCAAAAGATTGTATTCCTGGGAGCAAGCTTGGACACAACATCCCAGATGGCATTCCTCACTTCAGAAAAGCAAGTCTACCTGACAGCTTACTTCAAACAAATGGCCACCAGAACCCAGCTATCCGCAAGAAAAATACTGCAGGCCCCAGGGTTCATTGCCTCATGTATTTTGCTAATTCCATATGCAAGACTACATGTGAGGAAACTTCAGTGGTACTTAAAAAGTCTTTGGTGCCAGCATTCTCAGGACTTGGAAACAGTCATTCCTATCATACCCTGTTAAGGACAGAGTTCCTTTGGTGGGCAGAAGCATGCAACCACAACAAGGGACTGCCATTTACTCAACTCCATGCCGCCCAAACCCTAACCACAGATGCATCAGACTATGCCTGGGGAGCACACATGGACGGCAAATGCATTTAGAGCACTGGAGTCCAAGTCAAATTCATCTGCACATCAACCAAAAAGAGATGCTAGCTGTGCAGAATGGCCTGACAGCCTTCAGATCCCTACTGCTTCCAGGACAACTGCTAATAAAAACAGACAACACCACAGTTATGTGTTACATCAACAAGCGGGGGGGGGGGACCCCCTCATTCCCACTCTGCAGGTTAGCCATGGGCCTGGGAAACACAGCCTTGGACATGCAAGTCCATCTGCAAGCTCAGCTCCTGCCAGGCAAACAAAACTCACTGGCAGATGACCTAAGCAGAAATCTACTAGACCCACATGAGTGGCAATTGGAGCCCAGAACCTTCAACCTTCTGATTCAGAAATGGTGGACCCCAGTGGTGGATCTCTTTGCCTCCCCCTTCGACCACCAGCTCAGCAAATTCTGTACCAGGAATCCTCACAGCAGGGCCTGGAAAGTGGATGCCTTATCTTTTCAGTGGGTCAATCTCTCAATCTATGCCTTTCTCCCCTGCCCCTTCTCTCAAGAGTATTACTCAAGATAAAACAGGACAAACCAAGGACAGTTGCCCCAGACTGGCCATGCCAGCACTGGTACCCACTCCTGCACAGCCTGTCACCGATGCCACCCTGGCATCTACACCAGAACCCAACCCTGCTCTCTCAGCAGTTGGGACAGATTTTGCATCTACAATTGCAAACCCTAAATCTTGCAGCCTGGCTTATTCCTTGAATTCTCCCCCTGCAACCCTAAGCAAGCAGGTGCTTGATGTCATTCTCGAGGCCAGAAGACCCAGTACAAGAAAATCCTATGCTGATAAGTGGAAAAGGTTCTGTTCCTGGATTCAGTCTAAAGGAGAGGATACAACAATGCCCTGTCTGCCTCTAATCCTGGATTACTTAGCAGATTTACTCCACAAAGGCCTGTCCTTATCCTCCATTAAGATACATGCTGCAGCCATTTTGGCTCATTTCAACACTGAGCCACCTCTCTTCTCACACCCTCTTATCAAACAGTTCCTGAGAGGGGCAAACAACTTAAGTCTGCCAAAGAGAGCACCCACTCCTGCTTGGGACCTTAACTTTGTACTGGAAAACCTCACGCTTCCCCCTTTGAACCTGCAGCATCAGCAGAGTTAAAATTCCTCTCTTGGAAAACAGCCCTGCTTCTGGCCATCACGTCAGCTAGAAGAGTATCTGAGCTACAAGCACTCATGGCTGTGGAACCATTCATTATTTTCCATGCTGACAGGGTTTCCCTCAGGACTAACCCTTCCTTTATGCCTAAAGTGGTGTCCAGTGTGGCTCTCAACCAATCTCTCCATTTGCCAACTTTCTTCCCTAATCCCCAAAATAAAGGGGAAAAGATCCTGCACTCCTTGGACATGCACAGACAGCTCAGATTCTACCTTGATAGGACTAAGCCCTTCAGAAAATCTGACCAGTTGCTAGTCAGCTTTGCAACGGGAGCAGAGGGCAAGGCCATTTTAAAACAAACAATTTCCAAATGGATAGCACATTGCATCCATTTCTGCTACAAGTACCATGGGAAACCAACCCCTCAGGGGGTCAGAACACATTCCACTAGGGCAATATCTACCTCTACAGCATTTCTCAGGGGAGTCCCTACCAGGACATCATGGAAGCTGCTACCTGGAGTTCTGTACACACCTTCACCAAACATTACCACCTGCCTATCTTTTCCAAATCAAGGGCAGGTTTTGCAACAGCAGTACTGCAAGGCATACTAGCCAGCCTTAACTCTCCTTGACTGCCTCCACCATTCTTCAGCTTTGGGAATCCACCCAAATGTAATGATTGCAACAGTGAAACATGAAGAACATAGTACAGTTGTGTACACTTACCATAAATGTAGATGTTTGAGTGTATTCACTGTTGCAGTCCTGGTTTCCCTCCCTCCAGCCCCCTGGTTTCTTTCTTTCTCTCTCTCTCTTTACTCACCCCTTTCAGGGGAATTGTTATTGGTTTTTACTTTTTACTGGTGGTCTTTTCTCCACCATAACTTAGCTCCCTATTTGTGGGGCTCCTGACATTTGGGGCAAGAAAAACTGATGTAATGACGTCGGCTGCCTGTTTTTATACCCCTGACCACCTGACGTGAGTCCTGGAGTGACAGCATCCGAAACAGAAATACTAAGTCTCTGGTATTCGGGCCGACTGAGGGCTACCTGCAGGCTGATAACCCGAGTGTGATGACAGTGAATACACTCAAACATTTACATTTATGGTAAGTGTACACAACTGTACTTTCTCAAGACAAATGCAAAATGCCCTGAGTCTCCCTGTCCTTAAACTGATAACACAGTACTACTGACTCATTTCAGATTACATCATTTCTCTCTGGTTTCTAGGCTAACAGAAACCCAGAATGTAACAGTCCTTTTGATCTTGCACCTGGTCAGGAGGCTACAGCAATAAAATAAATTATACATGCAAATTCCAGCAATTAACTCTGGTCTCAGATCAATAGCAAGAATTCCTTCATCCAGACATCTGAGTTTGAGATCAAATAATTAAACAATGCTTGACTTATCAGCTTTCCTCCAGCAGAGTGCAATGTGGTTACATTTTTGAAGATCAGCATTTAACAAAGAGAACAAGCATGTGGCTTACATTAATATTTACAAATGACAGAATTATTTACAAAATCCTATCTAGCTAGGCTGGCAGTCTTCACATATATTCACATACCCCCCCCCCGGAGAACTCAAGCTAGTTTTTCAAGTGACCCTTGAGAAGCGTTGCTTGAGAGGGTTAGGTCTATCTGAGTATACCTTACCCCATTCCCTGTTTTGAAGGCCTATCTGTGTTGGCATTGCTAATCCCACTGCAGTGCTATACTGACATATCATATGCTTACAACTCTAGGCTTCATCTTAGCAACTTGGCATTTTGCTGGCTGGCTCTGTTTAACCATGTTAGAGGATTGTGGTCTGTAACTACAGTGAATTTTCTTCCATACAGATAAGGCTGAAGTTTCTGAAGTGCCCACACTATGGCTAGACATTCCCTTTCTACAGTTGCATAGCATTCCTCCCTGTTTTGGAGTCTATGACTGAGATAAACCACTAGGCGCTCTTCTCCCTCTGAAGAAATCTAGCTAAGTGCACCCCCCCATGGTTCGAAGCATCCACCTGCATAACAAATTCTTTGCTGTAATCTGGACTGGCTAACACATGGGGTTCTCCCAAAGCTTCTTTAAGCTACCGGAATGCCTGCTCACATGCTGGGGTCAACACAATCTTATCTGGCCTGTTCTTCCTTGTCAGGTCTGTGAGGGGAGCAGCTATGGTACTATAACTGGAGACGAACTTTCTGTATTACCCTTCTGTCCCTAGAAATGCCCTCACCTGCTTTTTGGTAACAGGTGCAGGCCATGCCTGAATGGCTTCTACTTTGGCAGGTTCTGGCCTGATCTTAACCACTCCCCACTCTATGTCACAGGTAGGAGACCTCTGCCATACCTACCTGACACTTGCTGGGCTTAATGGTCAACCCTGCCCTCTGTAGTCTGCCCAGCACCTCCCTGACATGTTGAAGGTGCTCTTGCCAGGAATCGCTGTAGCTGGCAATATCATCTATGTAAGCAAGGGCAAACCCTCCTGCTCCTGCTAGGATATGATCTACCGGGTCTATATTATAAGATCGTTATTTGAAAACATTTAACAACATATGGTCTACACCATATGGTCGATGTCTTCAAATATCGACCTTATAAAAAGACAAAAGAAAAAGAAAAAAGTACCCTAACGGGTTTAAGCACCCCCGCACCCCCACTACTTAAATATACGAACTCCGAGACCACACTACATTGCAGTAAATGGAAATCTCCCCTTACGGAGATTTCCATTTACACACTTGAGATTCTGAGCATTTGATATTCTCGTATCGACAATGTCAGATTCGACATTGTTGGCTTTTGAGAATATAATATAGACCTGATCTACCAGCCTTTGGAAAGTTGCTGGGGCATTTTATATCCCAAAGGGCATCTTTGTGAACTCATACAAGCCAAAAGGAGTCACAAAGGCTGACCTCTCTAGCACTGGGAGTCAAGGGCACCTGCCAGTAACCTTTGGTAAGATCAATGGTTGTAAGATACTTAGCCCTACCCAGCTGCTCTAGAGCCTCATCTGTCCTAGGCATGGGGTAAGCATCTGACTGTGTGACTATTTAATTTCCTGTAGTCCACACAGAACCTGGTGCTGCCATCCTTCTTTGGCACCAACACCACTGGGGAGGCCCAGGGACTGCTGGACTCTTGAATTACCCCTAGTTCCAGCGTTTCCTGTATCCCCTCCCTCAGAGTCTGTTTGACTCTCTCAGGCACCATGTAAGAGGCCTGCCTAATAGGCCTTTGGTCTTCTGTATCCACCTCATGCTGCACCAGGTGGGTGCAGCCTGGTTTCCCAGTGAACACGTCCCCAAACTCCTGTAACACTGGTCGGATTTCTCGAACTTGGGTAGGAGATAGCTGCTGGGCTCACCCAGACTCTGCTACACTTTGCTGTGAGGGAAAGGTTAGTTTGCTTTTTATTTGTTGTATTACTTTATTGCCCTTTTCTACTTTGAATACTGTGATTTGTTTTATTTATCTTGTGTTTTACTTGTAGTCTGCTTTTCACTGCATATTAAAACTTGAAAAGAGACCACAGCTCTGTCTCTTGTGAGTCAGGCAGAATTTATTTTTCTGCACCCTCCCACCCAGGTACTGTAATGTTCTTAAACACCACTGTCTTTCTAGTTGCCTTCCCCTTATGTTAATTTGACCATATATCTCATTTCCTCTCTGTTTTTACTGGCTTGTGTGAGTAAGCACAAAATTATCATTTTGTGAAATCACTCCCCTTCAACTATTTAAATTTAATGGCCATCCTACTCTATTCTGTAGTACCAGAATTCAAAAGTGACCACTCCCTTTTAATCTATCTTGCTGTTTTAAAAATAGTGACTCTCCACTAAAACTTAACTTTTTAGACAGGTAAAACTTAAGTTACCTACTTTCATATCTAACTCTTCTAGTGCACACTGCAGTGTTTAGGATAAACCTTTTTTTCATCTTACCTTTAAGCATCCCTGTGACTAGCACTTGCTTTAAAACCTGCTGGAAAGCACTAGGGAGTCTTAAACTGATACAAGCACTCAACTCTCCTTATTAATAAGGCAAAATTAAGTGTAGGCACTAAACAGCCTATAATTGCAAAGTATCTTGCTAAGGTAAGGGAAAACAGCTCTTGTACATTGCAAAAAAAAAGCACCAAAGCAGGCATGTCCAAGGGTCAGCTTCCAGCGATTTCCTGTCCACCTGGTGAATCTGGGCATACTGGGACAATGCAGCAATTACCTCATGTATACAAACAACCCTCTCCTCTTACCATCCAACACTACAACCTGTGAGAGATGCACTTACCTAGCCAAACTGGAAGCAAAGCTCTCTCCACCCAAGATTGTGCTAGACAGTCAAGAGGAGAAAGTTAACACCCGCACTACACCTCAAGCAACACATAGCCCTTCTAAACCCACACCACCAACACCCACACATAGTAACACTAAACCCACGTATGTGGAGGCCCTTAACAGTAACCTGCCCAAGCAACAAGGACCTGTGAAGCTGAAATGCAAACACCAATCACAACCAAAGTGTCACATAGCTCACAACCACCCAACAACAGCCCCTAAGGCAAGACAACGTACCCAACACTTTAGTCATAGGTGACTCTATAGTCAGGCACACTGATGTCCCACTCACCAGGCTGAACAAGGAGAAAATTATAGTCAGCTGCCTGTCGGGTGCCAGGATCCAGAGCATAATGCATGCACTCAAGTCACTCCACAACAAGTACAAATATGACTCTGTCATTGTCCATGTTGGAGTGAATGACTTGAGATGTACCTCCCTGGACTGCATGAAAAATGGAAGAGCTCTCGGATCATGTGGCCCAGGCAGGTATGACCCTAACCCTGAGTAGCATCCTGCCTTTGCCCAGAATGATACCACAGTATGAGGGCAAAATGATTGACTTCAGCAATTAGTGAAGCTTCTGGTGTCATTCAAAGGAGATCCAGTATCTGTCTGCCTGGGACGACATGATCGACAGACCACGATGCTTTGCCAGAGATGGTCTGCACCTGTCGTTCCTGGAATTCAGGTTACTGGCTAAGGCTCTTGCCACCCCATAGTGCCTTTTTTGGGCTAAGTTCAAAGGACAAAACCACCACCATAACAGGTGCAAGCTTGCAAAATCTGAAGGTAATGCTACTCAATGCTGGAAGTCTAAACCTCAAAGTGCACTCTCTCGAGGCACTCCTAAAAATGGAGAACATCGATATCTATGCAGTAACTTAGACCTGGTTCAAGGCTCCAGAGAGCACCCCTGCAATACCACGCTACAACTCTTACCACACTTTTCAGACACCAAACCAGGACCAAAACACTTTTTGTGGAGGAGTGTCCATATTCACCAAGGATATTCACAACACCAGGCTAGTTGCCCAACACAATGCATCTGAAATTCTCCAGATGCAACTAACACTAGGTAAGACTGCAATCCAAACTGTACCTTGCTACAGATCCCCCACCATGCCCCAAGATTCTCACTACACCTTTCTAAACATACTGGAAAATATTAAGATACAACCAAACACCCTAATACTGGGTGATTTCAACTACCCTGCCATTAACTGGGAAAACTACTCATGTTCCAACACCTTTGCCCAGTGGTTCTTGGAATTCATAAATTCCAATGCCCTGATTCAACTAATCCTTGGTCCCACCAGGGGCTCCAATATCATAGACCTGGTCATTACCAACATGGGAAATCGATGCTCCACACCTATGGTCACCCCTTCGTTGGTCAGGTCTGACCATAAGCTAATCACCCTTGACATCCACATCCCACCCCCACCCCCAGTAAGGAAACCTCCGTAAAAAACTTCTCCAAAGCCAACTTCATGCTTCTCAAGTCAGAAGTGACAAACTTCATGACACCCAGACTATATGGTAGTACCACTTGCCACCAACCACTAATATTAGTTACTAATAAGGCCCTTATCAAAGGGTGTCCAATTATTACTGTGCAATATTATTATCCAAATGGTAAGTGTGACTGGACAGCAAAGCTTATTGGAGTGATTTGGACAGAATCACTATATACATGCAATGTACTCTAGAGCTTAAATTATCTCTACATAAAACAGCCACAGTTGAAAGGTTTAAAAATATTTAATAATAAATAATAAAAACACAAGACAATACTTCTTACTACACAGTGCTGGTCAAGAATTCAGAGATCACAGAGATATACTTAAAATAATACAGTAGAAAAGTTCTGACATCAGTACAGAAAAAAATAATCTAACCTTCCTATTTCCTGGCTATATCTAAGAGAAAACACAGTTGTAAAATAAACTTACATATAGAGCATAGGCAGACTGCTGGTTATGTTGGATGTTCTCAAGACAAGTATAAAATGCCTTGAGTCTCTCTGTCCTTAAATTGATAACACAGTACTACTGACTCATTTCAGATTACATCATTTCTCTCTGGTTCCCAGGGTAAAAGAGACCCAGAGTGTAACAGCCCTTTTGATCTTGCATCTGGTCAGGAAGCTACAGCAATAAAATACATTATACATGAAAATTCTAGCAATTAACTCTGGTCTCAAAACAATAGCAAGAATTCCTTCATCCAGACATCTCGGCTCCGAGTTTGAGATCAAAGAATTATACAATGCTTGACTTTATCAGCTTTCCTCCAGCAGAGTGCAATGTGGTTACATTTTTGAAGTTCAGGATTTAACAAGGAGAACAAGCATGTGGGTTACATTAATATTTACAAATGACAGAATTATCTACAAAATCTTATCTGGCTAGGCTGTCAGCCTTCACAAATCTTCACAGGGTGTTATGGGTATAGCTGAGATGGGTTTTATTGTGTCCTGGAACATTGAAATTGATCCGTTGAAACCTGGCTTGAGTAAGAAGAACTGGACTTTGCCCCTCCTCAGTAGGACCCATGTTAAGCCCATCTCTGAGATTTGCTGACTAAAGTTTCAATGGGTCATGATCAGCAATCTAAGACCTGCCAAAACACAACTCAGTGAATGTTTACTTACTTATTTCCTGAGGTAACACAAGTATAGTACACTGTAATCATTTCTGTTAATTTGTTTTATTTATTGTCTTTACTAATGCAGTTTACCAACTAGGCAGAACCGATTTAAGACAGACCTTAGGAGAATGTATTTAATTTGTTGATGTACTTATTTATTTATATTTGTTGTACAAGGTAAAGTATTGACTCATATGGACCATTTTCTGCCCAGCTTGCTGGTTCTAAAACAGACTAACCAAAAATACCAGATGTACAAACCACATCTACTCATACTGACAAGCTAAAATTATAAACAAAACATAGTCATGCATACTGAGAAACAAAATTATAAAACGAACACATAATGATAGCCTTCTCTGTTTAGAAACAATTTACAATGTTTATAAACAAGGGAAGCAGGTTAGAAGATGAGATGGTAGTATAAAAGCGAGGCTTTTAAGCAGAGGGTGGGGAAGAAGGAAGAATAAGCAAAAAGGAAGAGAAAGTTAAGGATGGGAGTTGAGAACTAGATGAGGTTTGAGATTAAGCATGACTGTAGACGAGAAATATTGCAGAAATGAATGGAGTGAAGAGATTAATTAAATAAGGAACTTTTTAAGCTGTGAACACAATTTTGGGTAAAAATAAATTGTCATTAGTGATGTAGAGAGTAATTCTCAAAGTTGAAAACAAGAGAAAAACGATGTGGTTAGTTCACTGGAGATTGATTATAGGACTGGTAAGGCAGGTCCTGTAGGATGAATTGATCGTAGATGTTGATGTTGGCAAGGCTAGGCACTAAATAAAAAAGGAGAATGAGTTTAATTGTAGGAGATTGATAATTGGAGAACCAAGTAATAATCTGGTTTATTGCTTTATTGGATACCACTTTGCTTTAGAAAAAGTGAAACAGTGTTGTTCTGTCCTAGGGACTGAGGTAATAAATTTACAGATTTGATAAGAGGAAGCAGCTTAAAGTGCATTGAAGCTCTTTCTGGAAACTATTGTTGTTAATACTAAGGTATATTTTAGATGAGGATGAAAAAAATGCCTTTTCTAATTACACTTCTTTCCTGAGAAAGAAACTGGCTTCTCTTTCTGTCTTAGAAGAAGTTTGTCAATTTCAGCTTTAGTTTTACTTATGTGAAAATGAAAGTTAAGATGGTGTAAACATTCACCTAAGTAGCAGAAGTGAGTGGTTGTTTCTGGTAGGTGGTGTTGTCATAAATTATCTGCCTTATGTGTTGATTTGTGGAAAATCTTTGTGTCATAAAGAGAATAGCTGTTTTTTTTCTAATATTCAGAAAAAGAAGGTGAATTTGTAAAAGACAAATGGAAATAAGAGAGAGATGTATCAGAATTTAAATATTTGATTGGTGTAGGGGATTTGTTAGACTTATACACTATTATGTATCATATATCAGATATGAGGCAAAAATAGCCACCCAAGCAAAGGATAATCACAAGGCTTTCTTTAATTTTGGAAAAATATCAGAAACAATGCACAACACTATGCAGAGGTAATAATAAGTGATATTACATATTCAGACACAGAGGATATAGCCAGTCTACTAGTAGATAAACTTAGCTCAAATTTCACCTCCTCTCTCCAATATTCTTAGATCACATATCCACACATACGCCCCCCACTTAATTCTCCCAAGAACATGTTATAAAGGCACTAGCACCTAAATCACTATGTTTATGGGGCCAGATAATGTACTGGGCTGCCTACTGGTCTGTCTGAAACATAACTTTTCAGATCCCCTACAGAAGCTATTTAATATCAGTCTCAAAACAGTTTTTGTTGTAGATGAATGGAGGAGAGCAACAGTCATTCACTTGCACAAAGGAGGGGCTTCAATAGACCTGGGTAATTATAGACTCATAAGCCTGACCAGTCTCATCTGTAAAGCTATAGAAAAGATCATTATGAAATTAATATATGAGGGTAAAGGTAACCTACAAACTCTTGACCTAACCCGGTTCACTTTCGTAAAGGGTAGCTCTTGCTTACTTAGTCTGGATGACTCCTTTGAAAAAAATTACTGAAGTAATCAATGAGGGCAAAACAGTGCACAGCACAAATTTAGACCTTGCAAAGGCATTCAATACCATCCCACACTTGGGCGCTGTAGATAAACTCTCCCCAACTAAATATCAATCCTTGTGTAACTGACTGGATAGCAATTTAGTTCAAAACTAGAACCCAGGATGATAGGATGGGTGGCTTTGCCTTTTCCAAAAGACCTGCCACTATTGGTGTACCCCAGGACTCAGTCCATGGGCCACTACTCATTGGAATTTACTTCTCAAAGGTCAAAGCTAAAGATAGGGGATTGTGATGACCAAGTTTGCAGTCTGCAAACTTGATGCCATCATAAAATACACAGAGAACACAGTGATCCTCCAAGAGAGGCTGTCCCAAACAAATATCTGGTGTCAAAACCATAGACTAAAACTAAATGCCAAGAAGTGTATAATCATGTTCTTTGGCAAGCATGATTTTCCTTGTAGCTGTCAGATTGACATCACAACCCTGAAAATTGATACCATAGTTAGAGATCTGGGAACCTATGTTCACAATAAGCTGTCCTTTGATCACAACGTAATCCACTATTGTAAGGGAGTCTGTTTTCGTAGCACATTTTTTTATCTAAAGGTATTGCATCCAGACCTAGGGATGTAACTGTTCCACAGCACTTGCTACTTATTAGGGTGATCATTGAGTTTTATGACTCTTTCAGTAAGTACCTGCCCAAACACTTGTCAAAGTGGATGACCACAATGCTTTCTCACCAAAAAAAAAAAACAAGGGCCTAGCCTTTACCAGAAAGGCTCATCCAGACTCTGCTACACTTTGCTGTGAAGGAAAGGTTAGTTTGCTGTTATTTTTTGTATTTCTGCATTGCCTTTCTATATTTTGAATACTGTAGTTTGTTTTCTTTACCTTGTGTTTTGCTTGCATTCTGTTTTAACAGCATATTAAAACTTCAAAAGAGACCACAGCTCTCTTTGTTCTGAGTCAGGCAGAATTTTTTCCCTCCTTCCCACCCATTTAAGTTGTCTTGTTAAATACCACTGTCTTTCTAGTTGCCCGCCTCTTATGTTAATCTGACCATATATCTCATTTCTCTCTACTTTCACTGGCTTATGTGAGTAATCACAAAACCATCACTTTTGAAATCCCACGCCTTCAATTATTTAAATTTATTGGCCATCCTACAGTATTTCATAGTACCAAAATACAAAAGTAACCACCCCTTTCAGTCCATCTTGCTGTTTTAAAAATAGTAACTCTCCACTAAACCTTAACTTTTTAAACAGGTAAAACTCAAGTTACCTACTTTCATATCTAACTTCTCTAGTGCACACTGCAGAGTGCATTCTTTTCAATCTTACCTTTAAGCATCCCTGTTACTAGCACTTTCTCTAATACCTAAAAGATCATCTCTACTTGACTCCAAGTAGACTTTTCTCTATCTGTTAAACCTAGCACTTGCTCCTACAGTACTTATTACCTTGATACGGCACTCTTATAGATAGCACCCCAAAAGGCAAACCCCCATTTCTCGGTCACCCACGTCCCCGGAATCTCTTTTAAAGTTTTTGTCCAGTCCTTCTAGCATGTCGAGGGATCAGTTGCTAGTGTCCTCTCCTGCTCAGCTGGTGAACCTGGGAATATTGAGGCAATGTTACAATTGCCTCATGTACACAGACAACCCTCTCCTCCTCCCACAAAACACAAATACATGCGAGAGATGCAACTATACGGCCAAACTGGAGGCTGAGCTCTCTCAACATAGGACTGGCAAGACCAGTCAGGAGGAGAAGGTTACCACACACACTATAGACCCAGTCTCACATAGTACCATCACAACCTCAAATCATACACATAAACACACAAAGACATACTCGGCGGCTCTGATCAAAAATCTACCAAAACAGCAGAGGCCACCAAAGCAGACACCCAAACAACCACCACCTCAAAACACAACACCTGCAACACATAGACCTCACAGTCAGAGTGTCAAACAGTCACAGCCCTTAAGGCCAAACACAATGCCAGACACACTAGTCATTGGTGACTCCATAGTCAGACACACTGACGTCCCGCCACCAGACTGAGTAAGGAGAAGGTCACAGTAAGCTGCCTGTCGGGCGCTAGAATCCGCCACATAACGCAAGCACTCAGGTCTCTCAACAGCAGGTACAAATACGACTCAGTCATTGTCCACGCTGGTGTAAACGACCTGAGACGTACCTCCTTGGACTACATGAAAAGAGACATTGAGGAGCTCTCTGATTATGTAGCCCAGGCAGGTATGACCCTGACCTTGAGCAGTATCCTACCTTCACCAAGAATGATGCCACAATACAGAGATAAGATGATCAGCTTTAACAATTGGCTTAAACTCTGGTGTCATTCAAAGGGGATCCAATGTCTGTCTGCCTGGGATGACATGCTGGACAAGCCATGCTGCTTCGCAAGGGACGGCTTGCACCTGTCACCCCTGGGATTCCGGATGTTGGCAAAGGCTCTTGCCACCCCCATAGTGCCTTTTTAGGCAAGGCTCAAATTCTAAACCTACCACCCTAGAACACAAAAAAGGAAAAAAACTAAGGGTAATGCTGCTCAATGCCAGAAGTCTAAATCTCAAAATGCACGCACTCGAGGCCCTTCTCAGTATGGAGAACATCGATGTCTGTGCAGTGACAGAAACCTGGTTCAAAGCTCCTGAGAGCACCCCAGCACTATCAGGTTTTACCTCTTATCATGCGTTCCGGACCCAAAATCCGGACAATACCAAGAAAGGAGGGGGGGTATCCATATTCATCAAGGACACCCACACCTCAAGACTGGTGGCAACGCACGATGCATCGGAGACCATCCAGGTGCAATTAACCATAGGCAAGACTGCTCTGCAAATTGTAGCATGTTACAGGCCACCCTCACAAACTCAGGAACCTCACATGGCCTTCCTGAAAACACTAGAGGGATAAATGTATCACCAAACACCATCATACTAGGTGACTTCAATTACCCTAATATAGACTGGGAACACTACTCAAGCGCAAACACCCTAGCCCAAAAGTTCCTGGAATTCATAAACTCAAATGCCATGGAACAACTAGTCACCATCCCCACAAGAGGAGAAAACATACTTGATCTCATCATCACGAACATGGGAGCACAATGTTCAACACCGGAAGTATACCCTCACTGGTGAGATCAGATCACAAACTAATCTCGCTGGAGGTCCTCATCCCACCCCCACCTGAAATAAAAGACCACAGTAAAGAACTTCTCGAAAGCCGACTTCACACTTCTAAAGACTAGTGTGGTCTCCTTTAAGGCCCCGAGCGGCGGAAAACAGTACTCAAGCCGCTGAATCACTTACAAATGCCTTCTACCAGCACCTGCAGGACTGCATGGATAAGGCAATCCCAAGCAAAACAAAGACTCTTTGTACCAAAGGCAAGCGTCCAGTCTGGTGGACCCCAGCCATAAACAAACTCTACAACAAAAGGAGGAAGCTACTACAAGATAGAGCAAAATCCTTAAAAGGTAAGACACCCTTGATCACTATAAGTAAAAACTAAGAGCTCTCATAAAATCATCCAAAGCAAATTTTGAGAGAAAAATAGCTAAAGACTCAAAAGACAATCATAAGGCCTTCTTTAGCTATGTTAGAAACCTGGGAGGAAACTCCCAGATATGCTCAGAACTAGTTCAAAATGATGTGAAGATTACTGATCCTACAGACATTGCCAACATACTGGCTGACAGGTTCAGTGCAAACTTCTCCCCAAAAGGAGAGATATCTATACCAAGCGATTGCAGCCCCCCAAACATCTCCAACGCCCAAGTGAGAACTGCTCTCTCCAAAGCAAAAAACACAGCATCCATGGGACCTGATGGTGTCCCCGGCTGTGTGCTCCACGAACACTAGGACAGCTGTTTAATCATAGTCTTACCTCTGGATACGTACCCAGGGAGTGGCGCACTGCAACTGTGGTCCCACTTCACAAAGGCGGTGCCTCCACCGACCCTGGAAATTACCGGCCCATTAGCTTGACAAGCCTTATCTGCAAAGCCATGGAGAGGATCATAATGGACCTCATAAATAAAGACATAGGGAATTTGCAGACTTTGGATCCATCCCAGTTTGGCTTTGTCAAAGGCAGATCATGCCTTCTAAACTTGGTTGACTTTTTCGAAACAGTCACCAAAGCCATTGATGAGGGAAAGGCAGTCCATACAGCCTACCTCGATCTGGCGAAGGCCTTCGATACAATACCCCACTCGGGTATCATTGAAAAACTCATCAGCTTAAATGTAACCCATACATCACAAGATGGGTTGCAAACTGGCTGAGTGACAGAACCCACAGGGTCAGAGTTGCTGGCGCCATGTCAGACTCAAAGCCTGTCACAAGTGGTGTACCACAGGGCTCAGTCCTGGGCCCACTCTTGTTTGGCATCTACTTTTCCAAGTACAAGCAAACACAGGAGGGTTATGGCTGACAAAGTTTGCAGATGACTGCAAACTGGGCCATAGTAGAAAACACATCTGACACAGATATCCTTCAGAAGGGTCTCACAGAAACGGATAACTGGTGCCAGAGCCATGGCCTAAAGTTAAATGCCAAAAATGCATAGTCATACCCTTCGGGAAAAACAAGGTTACCCCTAGCTACCAAATAGGTGGCAATCCACTGAGCACAGAAGAAGTTATCAGGGACCTGGGGACCCAGGTTGATAGTAGTCTGTCATTCGACACCCATGTAGCTAAAGTAGTTAGGAAGACCTTCTACATTGCCCACCTTATCATGAAGGGATTCTCATCTAGATCAAGGGAGGTCATAGTCTCCCTATACTCATCACTCATCAGACCAATGATTGAGTACAATGCCCCATTCGAATGTATCTGACCCGACACTTGCAGCAGCTGGAGAGGCCACAAAAGTTCCTCACCAAAAGGATAAAGGGTCTCAAACATCTGTCCTATGCTGCCCGACTGAAAGAACTCCAGCACTATTCAGTCGCCACGCTTGCTCAGAGGTGACCTTTGCCTAACGTACAAGGCCATGTCAAACCCAGATTTGATGAATATGCTTCACCTCAAAAATCTAGATCCGTCAGAGCCACAAGGGCGGAGACTTAAACCTCGACACGGCTATTAATAGGACGTGCTGGAGGGATAGATTCATCACCCAAAGACTCCCTATGCTGTGGAATAAAATCCCGGTATATGTGAGGCAGAGCACCTCGCTGGCCTTGTTCAAGAGAAATCTTGACCAATGGATGGGAGATCGCAGATATACCCCAGGGATTACCTCAGTGTCACTGCTCGACAGAGGCACAGCAAAATAATGGGTATAGTTCCCCATACTAAAGGGGTGGCGTAAGCCACAAAACTATGGGCTAGGCTTGTAAATGCCCTCGGGCAGATAGCCTAGTATGAACCTATGAACCTATAAAGCATAAAAACTATGTAGAACTTCTCAAAGCCTTGTCCCTCTTCTCAGTAGCATGTAGTCTATTGAGAAGTGACCTCTGCCTTGCATATAAACAGACTCTGTTCTTTCAAACCTATTACACATTCACAAGTCCAGTGGTATCATAAGCATCTACTCAAGGGATATCAATTTAGTTTGAAAAATAAATAGAAGATGTTGGAGGGACAGGATGGCATCACAGAGAATACCACCTCTGTGGAACAGTCTTCTTAGTAAGTACCTATGAACCTACGAACTTCAATCAGCTGCAAAGGATATAGAGCCTGTTGAAGAATATAGAGAAATAAGGGAAGATAAACTTGAATGGACCACTTTTGATAGTTGCAGCCAGATGAAGGATTAAGAGATCATTTTAATTGGAAAAGATCTATTTGAAATAAAATTGCTGAACCATATAATAACATTTGAACTTATTGCTCCTCAGAAAGGTATAGATTAAGTTAATCTTGCTGTACAGCTACTAATGGGCTACAAGTTATCTTACAAATCATACCATGACTTCAGTTCTTGTGTGTAGAAAATGTAACATCTGGTAATTTCTGTACCAGTTGTACACACAAGTGTTATAGACAAACAGCAAACCTTCAACTGTTTTTACGTTTTTTTTTTAGCTTCTTGTACTGAAGCATGTTTTGAAGTACTTATTGGACAGATGCAGTTCAACTTTAGTTTATGGTTCAGTTTAATTTTGTTGCTGGAAAAAAATCAGATGCACTGTTTCTGTATATGGTGATTATTCATACACTCGATATTAGTATATAGTGGCCTTCCTAAGTCATGCTATTTATATTAGGAGTATCTCTTATTGTGTTACAACTACTGAGAAAAAGTGTATGACATTCACAGTGGGCAAAAACAACAGAAATCCATTATGTGTTTCCAAGTCTTGTAAACATTAGAGAATAATTTCTTTGAATTGTATAATTACAGAAAAAATACTAATCCAAATATTTTTGTGAGGTTTGACATGTGGTAAGAGTATGGGAAAGAAAATACATTGCATGTATAGAACGTAGCCAAAAAGACAGGAAAAACATAATCACATGTTTATAGCCTTGTACTTGTGTTAGTAATACGATATTGTAATTATAGGACCATATTGTTAAGTAGTAACTGATGGTGTTATGGCTTAGCTGTGGACAAAATCATTATTTATTTTATATGTATTTCTATTTTCACAGAAAGTAATGCTTCCTTCAGGAGCTGCATTTCGATGGTTTCAGTAATAGTGGAAATTCCAAAGCTCTGTTGACTGCAAAGCCACAGCTTGCTTGCATTGTATCAGGCAAGGAGTTTAACCTGGAGTGAATGGATGCACCTATGTTTTCTTAGAACCAAAAAGAATCTTCTCTGGCAGATGCCATTCTTGTTTTTATTGGAAAAAAAAATTTATGTTTAGCATCTTTAGTCCAAGTAAATCATTTGAGTTTTTTTTTTATATGTACCAGTACAATACAGTACAGAACAAAGGCTTCATAGTTGGAGAA